>NW_025892689.1:222281-329306 GCF_002878395.1 Capsicum annuum
CCAAAAGTTACTTCTGGGATGAGCCATATCTATTCAGGTGGTGTGCTGATAATATTATTAGAAAGTGCGTCCAGAAGTCGATATGTTGAACATATTGAAAGCTTTCCATGCTTTACCAGTCGGGAGTCACCATATAGGTGATCGTACTGCAAGAAAGTGATACAAAGTAGCTATTATTGGCCTACTTTGTTCAGGGATGCATACAAATTTATGAAGAGATAAGACCAGTGCTAGAGGCAAGGCTCAATTTTGAAGCACCATGAGATGCCCATGATAAAAATGCTAGAGGTTGAATTGTTTGACGTCTAGGGTATTAATTTCATGGGACCCTTTGTCAGTTCTTATGGGTTCAAATATCTTTTGGTTGCTATAGATTATGTATCCAAATGGGTATAAGTTGTGGCTCTGGCTAGCAACAAAGGTAAGAAAGTGGTTGCTTTTCTCAAAAGGAATATCTTCTCTTGCTTTGGAGTACTACGTACTATCATAAGCATCAGAAGATCTGATTTTTGCAAAAAACTATTTTGGGCTTCGTTGGAAAAATATGGGGTAAAACAACATAAAGTAGCAAACCCATTCAACCCACAGACCATTGGGCAAGTGGAGATTTTGAATCGGGAGATAAAGGCCAGCTTAGCAAAAACGGTTAATGTAAGTAGGCAAGATTGGTCTCAAAAGCTCGATGATGCCTTGTGGGCATCTTGGATTGCTTTGAAACACTATTGGCCTGTCACCATACCAGTTAGTCTATGGTAAATCATGCCACTGGCCAATTGGTTTAGAACACAAGGCATTGTAGGCACTCAGAAGGCTAAATCTTAATTGGATGAGGAAAAAGAGTTACTACTAGGGCAGTTGAATGAGATGGATGAATTTAGTCTCGAGGCTTATGAAAGAGCAGACCTATACAAAGAAAAGATAAAGAGATACCACGATCGAAGAATTGAACAGAGGTACTTTCAGAAAGGATATTGGGTGCTTCTCTTCAACTCCAGACTGAAACTCTTCCCAGGTAAACTTAAGTCAAAGTGGTCTAGCCCGTTTAGAGTTAACCAAGTATACCATTCAGGAGTAGTCTAACTTAAAAATGAAGATGAGAGCATTTTCTAGGTCAACGGGCAACGATTCAAGTTATATATTGGTCCAATAGAGTCGATTAAGTACTTGAGTATAGTATATCTCAATGAAATCTGAGTGATTGAGATTACTAAGTCATGAAGAAACATTAAATCAGGAGCTAGTGGAAGGCAACCCACAATGTGTTATTGAAAGCATTGTTATAGTTAATAGTTTGTTTTGGCACAATTTGATGTGTTTGTGTAAGTGTGCAGGAAGAAGGATGCAGGAAAACAGAAGCTGAATAAGTTTAGGAAGGCTGACGGGAATATTGACAGGTCATCAGAGGCCTGACGGACCATCACTGGAGCTGTCAAAGAAATTTAGAAACCTGAGTTACTGGAATGAGTTCGACAGATGACTTGATAGACCGCTGCATTCTTAATGGACATTCAACATAACTATCACAATGAATAAGGAAAATTAGGTTACTTGATGGGTATGATAGGAAATGTAATGGACCGTCTCCTCTGTGATGGACCATTTCTTTTACCGTAGAAACATGGCAGATTGACCAAGGTTCTAGTAAGTTTTGATGGTGAGCCTGACGAACCATCGGTGTGACCGTCAAATTAACCCTAACTTTTAGTGGGTCGGGTTGGTTCAATTTAAAGCTGAATAAGTTATCATTATCCAACCCAAACATCTTTAAATAGATAAAATAAAATGGTTACGTACGTTGCCACCTTTTCAAATCCTAAAACTATTTAAATTCTTCTGTATTCAAAGTATCAAAGAGCATTCATCTTCTCTTAGGAATCTCTTTCTTCCCTATTCTATCTTATTTAAACAACTCTCTCATTCTCTTATTCTCTTCACAAAGCAAGTGAAGTCTCTCATTGACAAAGCAATTTAATAGCCATAGTATTTGTGAAAGTCTGCAAGTTCAGAGTAGTGAAGAATACCGTGAAATCAAGGTATGATCGCAACTTTTCTCTTCTTTTTAGAATGATGAATATGATGTGTGTAAGTTTGATGATGTTTGAAAGGAACTTCATCTTGTTTTCTTTTGCATTGTTGTGCTTTTAACTAAGTCAAACTCTAGTAAATGTTGTTCTGGGTGAAGTCTGAGTAACCCATGTACCAAAAATGGGAAAACTCATGTTTAAATGTGGAATTAATGTCATGTTTATGTTCATAATTAAGTAATGTACTCCAGATGTTCAACGAATTTCCAAAGTGAAACCTAATATTGAAAATTCAAAGTAACATCCAACTTGATGGACCGTCGGACACCCGATGAACCGTCACTTTAACTATCAGAATGTTTCTAAAAATTGGTTGTTGGTTTAGCCGCGATAGATAACCTGACGAACCGTCAGACCCCTGATAGGCCATCAACCTGCCGTCGCAAGGCTATGTGATAAATACTTCACTGGTTAAGACTTGACAATTATGGAAATGGATTGTCATAACCCCGATGGACCAATAGCAACCAGGCTAAAAAAAAGACCAATCTCTGAGGAGCACCAAATTGTGACGATCGAGCTGCATGAGTACCCTGAGCTAGAGCAGAAATTTAATGAATATGAGTTAATTTGGATGAGCAAACCTCTCAAGGCATACCAACAAAATCTTGTGTGGGAGTTTTTTGCTAATTATTTGGCATTGGCAGAGAAAGACTGTCCCAAGGGCTAAAAAATTTTAGCCTTACTCAACAAGGAGTTAGTTCCAGTAAGAGAGGCCATCATTGATATATCTACACGTATGCTGAACAGGATGCTATTTGGGCATGACTATGAAGCACCGGCTACTATGCCAGAACTTGAGTATCGTCTAACTATGGCCTCCACCCAAAGACTTAGGTTATCTAGGCTCATCACTGATGACAGTAACCCATTATGGGCACTCAATCCAAAGAAGTGCATTGCTAAGTTGTCTCTTAGTTTTAAGATAAGTTTTGGTGGGCTATTATTAGACTACGGCTGGTGCTGATAGGGGGATATACTAATTTGGAGATTCACAGGGCAGTGTTGGTTGCTAGTCTAATTGCTGGGCTAAAGATTGATTTTGGCCAAATCATTGCTGATGATTTATTTATTTGGGCACATAAAGTGGCAAATGCTTTACTATTTTTGTGTTTGATCATAGAATTATGAAGACAAGCTAATGTACCTTTGATCCGAGGAGTTGACAATGAGATTCGAGCAACTCACAGGCAGGATATTGAAAAAATGAAAGATGACTCTAAATATGAAATGTGAGTCAACAAGCCTCTTGCTTACCAGACGCAGTCAGACCCAACCCCCGAGACTTCTGAGATCCCCACAGGTATGTCATTGCCTATTACTATGTATGTTCCACTCAATTATTGATGTTTCGGCTTTTGATGGAACATTTTAGGCCTTTTTCTTAGGATAATTGTGTCTTTTCAAGTAACTATTATTGCATTTAACTGTGTACTTTAGTGTTTTAAGGATAAGAACTGAGTGTAAATGATAACTTGGATAAACTGGGCAAAACAAAGGAAAAGATCATTGATTGCTCAGGCGATGGACCGTTGACCTTGCGATGAATCGTGGGCCTGAACCATCATACAAAAATACAAGATGGTGACACTAGACAGCCTGTGATGTTCTATGGATGGACCGTTGACTCTGTGATGAACCATCATCCTAAACCGTCAACCTAAACCATCGCCAAGAAATAGAATGAGGAAACACTAGATGTCATGCGATGGTCCAGGCGACAAACCATTGGCTCTGCAATGAACCGTCGCCCTACCCGTCGACCAGAAATAGAACATAAACTCTCTGGAGCTCCAGAAATGGTTTAGACAATGGACCATTGTCCCTGCGATGAACGTTGCTTGACCCATCAACCATGAAACGGATAATCCGAGTTTGAATTTTAAAACCCCAGTTCTAGAATCATATAAATACAAGGTATTAGGGATTATTCCAGATCTTTGATCATTAGTTTCATACTTTCTCCTTTATTGAGAGCTGTGTAACACTTTTATTGAGATTTGAATCTAGAGATTGAGATCTGATTATTAGTTTTTATATTTTCCATTGAAGAATGAGAAGAACAATATTGTGACTTTTGTAAGTACTCTCTTGAAGACATTTATGAACATCAATATATCTTTGATTTCTTACATGGAGAAGAGTACCTAAACTCCCATAACTAGGGTTTGGGATCCTTGATGTAGAGAGTTATTTTAGGGTTGTGAATTAGTTTGATTCTAATATCTATCGAAATTGCATAAATCTTTCTTCATTATAATGACATCTCTTGGTTGCAAACTTGAGAAGTGAGCCCATGAACACCACTTGTCTGATAAGAAAATTGATGTTGGTAAAAAAGTGATTCACATGAACTCCAGAGATTTACCCTTTAGGTTAACGGGTTGATGCCTTAACAGGATCAACTCTCATGAGAGTGTTATTGAATAATGCATGAATCCTTTAAGTTCGAGAGAAGTAAAGGCTGAAACACTCATTAGGTTAAGAAAAACATGGGTAATTGTTAGAATTCAATAATTCTTACAATTGAATTCATAAGTTAGAATTCGAGCACAAATTCACAACCCTAATTGTTTAAACATCTTGGTAATCATAAATATAGTTAATTCATTCTTATTGAAATTACATCTACATTAACTCTCACTAGCTAGATCTTGTATGATACAAATATGAAAGAATATTGTTAACACATCCAAACCCCTATTTTCTCAGGAACCTTAGATCAACAATCTAATAACAGTCACAATAGTTAGTGAACATAGTATTTCCTGTGGGATTAGACACCCAACCCAGTTGGGTTCTATATTTGACAGCGATCACTTACTCTCTCATAAGAGAGGTGTAATTTGGGTATATAAAATTTTGGCACCATTGCCGGGGAATACGATTGTCAATTAAGTTTGTGTTTGTTAATTGACCTTTGGTCAAGTTTCCCAAATTTTACTTTTGTTGTTGTTTTTGCTCTATGTAAGGGAGTTATTGTGTATACAAAGTGCATGGATATTGGGTACACCATTATTACCAATGTATCCGGAATGACAGTAAATTGGAAGAATGGCAGATCCCCAAGATGTTGAAAGACTAGCCACTTTGTGTAGAGCTCAACTAAATCAACAGAATAATAGTCAATAGGCACGTCATCCTAATCCTGATGATGGTGATTTGGGGATGATGATTTGTTAGATCCTGTTAATCTAAGGCGTGCAAAAAATATGGCTACACTAGTGAATCGAAATGTCAACAGAAATTGCCTCTTTAGGGCAAAGAAAGAGCATCAACCAGTGTAGTTTGATCTAAATGAGTATGAAGATAGAATGGATGGAGTAGTTACAACTCGAGCTATCATTCCTCCACCTCTAGCACCAGGAGCTAAATTTAATATTACTAATATGGTGATTCATCTCCTTCATCTTAATGGGTTGTTTGGTGGTCTTCCTGTAGATGATCCAAACATATATTTGGTGAATTTTGTCACCATTTGCAATTCCTTTGATATTTGAGGAGTGGGTCAGAATGCTATCTGTCTGCATTTGTTTAGTTATCTCTGTCTGGGGAGGTGACACTATGGTTGAACGAACTAAATTTTGACTCTATAACCAATTAGATGCATTTGAAAGAGGCTTTCCTAGAAAGGTTCTTTCCATCCTCCAGAAGGATACAGTTGAGGGATGAAATCAGTAACTTCTTATAGCTTTCCACTGAAGCTCTTCATGAGACATGGGGAGGTTTAAAAAGAAGCTGATGCAATACCCGAACCATAATATAATAGATATTCATCTAATGGAGACTCTTTATTGGGCTTTGAATTCTATTACGAAGCCAGTCATGGATAATATTATAGGAGGGTCATTTGTTGACCTTAGTTTCCCAGAGGCCTCACAGATGCTTGATTGGATGACCAAACAGAGTAGAGCTTGGCATACCAGGGATTCTATAGTAGCAAGATCTACTCTGTCTGGAAGTATGATTGTAGAGGAATGCAAGAAGGAGAAAGAACATGACCCGGATATGGCATATTTAATGACTCAAATGGATTTGTTGACTAAGCATCTATTATCTTAAAAAACAAAGAAGGTGAAAGCTGTTGCATCCCAAGAAAGAGTTGATTCTAATTTTGAAGAAGAGGCAAACTATCTAAATAATCAATTGGGTTTTTGAGGTAGTAGCCAAGGAAATCAAGGTCGGAATTATTAGGATAAAACTGGTTACAAGGATAAAGATCAAGGGAATTGGAAAAGGAAAAATGATAGGAGTAGATTATATGTACCTCCTAGAAGCAGAGATAATGCTGCAACTAGCTCTGGGAAGATGTCCATAGAGGACATAATAGAGAAATTATTAAAGAGAGTTGAGAATACCAACTCTGGGCTGACCACTATGAAGAGTAACTTATTTTCCATGTGTCAGTTGGTAAACTCACACTCTACTTCTATAAAATAGTTGGAGCAAATTCTTAGTAGCATTGAATCAGAGGAAGAGCAAAACTTTGCACAGTTCAGAATCCTCGAAATAATAGCTCCTAAATGGAAATTACCACACGAAATGGTAAGGTATTACCAGGCCTATCTATGGGCAAAATTATGATTACAGAGGATACTGGGTGTGAAGAAACTTATCTTGTGGAGTCTAAAAAATTGGATGAAGTTATTGAAAATACACCATCCAACCATCAGCAGGTTGAAGAGTTGGAGAAAAAAAAGAGAAAAGGGGCTGAACTGGGGGTTACTGCACTCCCAAAACCACCTCCTTTATTTACCCATTGGTTGAAAAAGAAGGACGACGATACAAAGTTTGGCAATTTTATGGCCATGCTTAAGCAGTTGACAATCAACTTTCCATTAGTGGAAGCATTGGAGCAAATGCCCAGGTATGCAAAGTTCAAAAAATATATTGTTACGAAGAAGCGGATAGTTACTTATGAGATGGTGTATAATCTCCAGCATTATAGTGCTATTTCCACAAGGTCATTGGTGCAGAAGAAGACAGACCGGGGAGCATTTACTATCCCGTGCACTATTGGGCCTCTTGAGTTCGCAAAAGCTCTTTGTGATTTGGGAGCCAGTATAAACTTGATGCCACTTGCTGTGCATAAGAAACTAGGTTTGGGGGATCCTACTCCCACAAACATGAGATTAGTTTTGGTAGACAGATCTGTAAAGCAGCCCGTGGGGATTTTATATGACATATTAGTGATAGTGGCCATTTTTATATTTCCAACTGATTTTGTCATTATCGATTGTGAGGTGGACTTCTAGGTGCCCTTAATCTTGGGTAGACCTTTCCTCGCAACTGAGAGTGTACTTATTGATCTTAAGGCAAACGAGCTACTATTCAGGCAGAATGATGAAGTAGTTCAATTCGATGCCTGCCAATCCATGAAACAACATAAAGATATGAGCTTATTTTCTATTGTGGATGTTTATTATGAGGAGGAGCAAGAAGTACCTATAGAAGAAAAATTTGCTAAGGAGACTTTAGCTGCCGTATTGATGAATTTTGATCAAGACGATATTGAAGATTTTGAGGAGACTGTGTGTGACTTGATAGGAATGGGGTCTTATTCTTACGCACCCAAGAAGTTGGATTTGGACTAAAAAAATTGTCCCAGTCCACCAGCCAAGCCGTCTATTGAAGAGCCACCTACTTTTAAGCTGAAATAGTTACCTGGTTATTTGAGGTATGTGTTCCCAAGAAGCAGGAATACATTACCTATTATTATTATGGCTAACTTAGGTGAACAATAGGTGAAATCCCTTATTTTTATTCTTAGGAGATATAAAAAGGCTATTGGTTGGACAATTGCAGACATTATCAGCATTCCTCCTAGTATATGTACACATAAAATCCAGCTATAGGAGGATTGTATCCCTACTATTGAACATCAACGCCGTCTTAACCTACCTATGCAAGAGGTGGTGAAGAAAGAAATTATTAAGTGGCTAGATGCAGGAGTGGTGTACCCCATCTTAGATAGTAAGTAGGTAAGTCTTGTTCAGTGCGTGCACAAGAAATGGGGTATGACAGTGGTGGGTAATGATAAGAATAAGTTAATTCTACTCAGGCCGGTTACTAGATGAAGGGTGTGTATGGCTTAGAAAAAACTCAGCTCATGCACATTGAAGGATCACTTCCTAATGGCTTTCATGGATCAGATGCTTGATCGGCTACCGGGAAGAGGTTGGTACTATTCCTTAGATAGGTATTCTGGTTACAACAAGATTTCTATTGCTCCTAAAGATCCAAAAAAGATGACATTCACGTGCTCATATGGCATATTTTCTTTCAAAATGATGCCTTTCGAGTTGTGTAATGCACCTTTCATTTTTCAGCGGTGCATGATATCTATATTCTTTGATATGGTTAAAGATACCTTATAGGTGTTTATGGATGATTTCTTAGTTGTTGGTGATTTTTTTGAGCTCTGCTTAGTAAATCTAAGTAGGGACTTACAGCTGTGTGAGGAGTTCAATCTTGTGCTTAATTGGGAGAAATACCACTTCATGGTGAAGGAAGGCACTGTTCTCAGACACAAAATTGCAGCAAAGTAGATTGAAGTTGATCGAGCTAAATTTGAGGTTATAGAGAAGCTTCCACATCCTATTTCAATGAAAGGAGTGAAAAGTTTCCTTGGTTATGTTGGATTCTATAGGAGGTTTATAAAGGAATTCTCAAAGATTGCAAACCCCCTTTCCAAACTTTTGGAGAAGGAAGTCAAATTCTCCTTTGATGATGATTGCTTAAAGGCATTTGATTGCCTTAAAGGAAAGCTGGTTGACACTCCTATTATTGTTGCACCAGATTGGTCAAAATTGTTTGAGATAATGTGTGATGCAAGCGGTATTGACCTTGGAGCTATGCTGAGACAAAAGAAAGACAAATTGTTTTATCCAATCTATTATGATGGGAAAGCGCTGAATCGAGCTCAAAAGAACTACACCATCACAGAACAGGAACTTCTTGTAGTTTTCTATGCCATTGAAAAGTTTTGGGCTTATTTTCTAGGAACCAAGGTGGTAGTCCACACTGAACACGCAGCCTTGAGATATTTTATGGCAAAATAGGATGTGAAGCCAAGGTTGATTAGATGGGTGTTGCTGCTTCAAGAATTTGACTTTAAAGTCAAAGATAGAAATGGGTCTCAAAACTAAGTTGCAGATCATCTGTCCAGGCTGGAAAGTAAACAAGCAGTTAGAGATAAATTTGAGATCAATGATGCATTTCCAAATTAAGAAATCTTGGTTGTTGTTATGGATAAAATACCTTGGCATGCTGATTTCGCAAATTATGATGTGAGTGAGGTGATACCAGAGAATATTTCCTTTTATCAAAGGAAAAAGTTTCTCCATGATGTGACCCATTACTTCTGGGATGAGCCATATCTTTTTCGGCAATGTGCGAATGGTATTATTAGACGGTGCATCCCAGAAGTAGATATGCTGAGTATACTAGAAGCAAGCCATGCTTCCCCATTTGGAGGTCACCATGCAGGTGATTAGACTACACGGAAAGTGCTTCAGAGTGGCTACTATTGGCCCTCTTTTTTCTAGGATGCTTATGAGTTCGTGAAAAGATATGACCAATGTCAAAGGCAAGGGTCCATCTCAAAGTACCATGAGATGCCAATGTCTAAATTGTTGGAGGTAGAATTATTTGATGTGTGGGGTATTGATTTCATAGGGCCTTTCGTGAGCTTATTTGGGATGAAGTACATACTAGTTGTTGTTGACTACGTGTCAAAATGGGTCGAGGCTGTGGCTCTGGCGGATAATGAAGAAAAGCGGGTTGTTGCATTCTTAAAGAGAAATATCTTCTCACTTTGGGGTACAACGTACCATTATAAGCGATGGAGAATCTCATTTTTGCAACAATATATTCAGAGCCGCCATGGAAAAATATAGAGTAAAACAACATAAGGTGGATACCCCATACCACCCACAGACTAGTAGACAGGTAGAGATCTCTAATTGGGAAATTAAAGCTATACTTGCCAACACTGTAAATGCTAGCAGGAAAGATTGGTCAAGGAAGCTGGATGATGCCTTACGGGCATATCGAACTACTTTTAAGACACCAATTGGCATGTCACCATACCAATTAATTTATGGCAAGGCGTGTCATTTGTCGATTGAACTGTAGCATAATGCACCATGGGCACTGAAGCGGCTTAATCTGAATTAGAATGAGGCAGTGGATATGAGGCTGGGGCAGCTAAATGAGATGGATGAGTTCCATCGTGGATCTTATGAAAGACCTGACTTGTACAAAGAAATAATAAAGAAGTACCATGACCACAACATTGAAAAGCAAGATTTTTAGAAAGGTGACTTGGTGCTCCTCTTTAACTCCCAACTCAAATTTTTTTCAAGTAAACTCAAAACCAAATGGTCTGGCCAATTTAGAGTTAACCAAGTCTACTCATCTGGAATAGTAAAACAAAAAAATAAAGATGGAAGTGTCTTCAAAGTCAATGAGAAATGAGTCAAACTGTACATCGGTCCAATGGACTCGATAAAAAGTATTGATACTATCTATCTTGATGAAGTCTGAGTAATTAAGATAACTGAATCGTGCCGCGATGATAAATCAGGGGCTAGTGGGAGGCAACCCATGGGTGTGTTGTTGTAAGTATTAGTTTTAGTTATTTCATTATTTTGTGCAAGCTGAAGTGTTTGTGGAAGTGTACAGGTACAGCAGTGCAGGAAAATAGAAGCTAAAGGAAGTCAGGTGACCAACGATTAACCGACGGACCATCACAACCTCAATGGATCGTCGTGGTAACTGTCACAACAAAGTCTAGAAACTAGGAATCTGGAAAGTAGCAATGAGTTGGCCAACGAACCATCGCATTATTGATAAACCATTACTGATGAGTCACAAGGTAGGTTTACTGGATTGGGGTGATGGGTTAACCGATGGACCATCGCATGTGTTATGTATTATTGCATTAACCATAGCTTATAACCCTATTTCAGCAGGTCAAGTCAAATTAGTTTAAATAGTTAGATTTTTCATTCTTATCCAACCCAAATGGTTTTAAATTGATAATTTAAGGCGGTTGAATAATGCCCCAACTGTTCAAGTAACTGAGGCTATTTAGTGTCCCTGCATTCAAAGAATCTGTGACTTTTTAGTACCTCCTTAAATCCTTATGTTCCCTTCCCCTATCTATTTAAACTTTATATCCTCTTTAGTCTTTCAAATATAAGAAACAAAAACTCTTCTCAAAAGTAAAAAGGGTGAACTTATGTCCAGTATTTAGAGTGCAAGGGAGGATATTGTTCAAGTATTGCATTAATCATGTATGATCATTTTGTTGTCTACATTTTATTCATCTCTAAGAACAAAGAAAACCATGTGAAGTCTGTGAATATTGAAATACTTCTCTTGATTTTGATTTGGTTCTGTGAGTGGCCTGAATTTAGCAAACATTATCTTGGGTGAAGTATGAGTAACCCATGCACTAACGATAGAAAAATATGGTAATATACTATTGATAAAAATGCCATAAAAATCATCCTTAATGGAAGTGTATGCAAGGTGTTTGATAAAATGTCGAAATAAAGCCTGAAAGTAAAAATAGCAGGCGACAGTTAGAGCAACGGACCGTCGAATATCCGATGACCCATTGCCTGAAACCATTACCACTATCTCAGAATCAATGTTACTAGAATGACCCTGATGGTTTGGGTTGACGGACCATCGTAGGACCGACGGACCGTCGCCCTAACCGTCGCTGTCAATAATTTTTCCTGTCTTCTGGTTTAAGTTTGTGAAATGATAAACGTTTCATTTGTAGGTATCATGGCAAACAAATTACCAACCATCAGGGGTAGAGGTAGAGGCCAAGGGGCCATACAAGGGCTATCACAATATGAAGATACCCTGGCACACAACACCCGGCATAATCATCAAGTCATTTTGTATCCTCCTAGTCTGAAAAGGAGGGTGAAAGTAGTAGCAACAGCATCTCAAGTTCAAGTTCGATTGAGGAAGGGGTTGAAGTATCTAACCCCATCCAAGAGGATATCCCAGAACAAGGGGGCCCGAATTTGGTTTGATGCAAGGATCCACACGTGAAGGAAACTATAAGATGGTAGGTTGAGGGTTCCTGAGAGCATTTCTACAAAGGGTTGTCACCAACAGATAGGGTAGCGATAAAAAGGTTTATTTTTGAAGAACATAAGATTATGACAACAAACTTGCCCGAGTACCTAGAACTTGAACACAGATTCAATGAATATGAGTTGGCCTGGATGAGCAGACCAGTTGGATCCTATCAACCAAACTTGGTATATGAGTTTTTCACCAATTACTTGGCATTGCTAGAGAAGAATTATACCCTATGCAAGTCAGCTACTGAGATGAGCAAGCTGGACACAGTTCCTGTTTGAGGTGTTAGCATAGACATCTTGCAGTGTACGCTGAATAGATTCTTGTTCAGAGCTGAATATCAGATACCAGGTGCAATACCAGACTTGGAGCATCAGTTATTCATGCGGACTCAACAAAATCCGTTGTTAGATAGAATATTGACAGATGGAGGAGAGCCTACATGGCTAAACAATCCCCGTGAAAAGATATCCAAGTCATCCCTAAGCTTTAGGGCTAAGTTTTGGTGGGAAATTGTGAGGCTGAGGTTGATGCCAACAGGCGGGGATGACCACCTAGAACTCACTAGAGTTGTGATTATTGCTGCTTTGATTGAGGGGTTGACAGTGGATTTTGGCTACATCATTTCTGATGAGTTGTTTTACTGTGCTCATAAGACTCAGACTGCACTGCCATTTCCATGCCTTATCATAGAATTGTGCAAGTAGGAGAAGGTACCTTTGATTAGAAGAATAAATAGTGTAATCCAGGTAATACATACGCATAATATTGAAAAGAGTAGGGATAACTCAAAGTTCGACATACGATTGAATAGAACCCAAGCTCAACAAACTCAGTCGCCACCAATTCCTGAGTCATAAGAATTCCCTTCAGGTATGCCACTACCTCTTGCTATGTACGTTCCTTCGACCAAATCTACAGGTTTAGCTTCTATGCCTATGGGTGGGACCACAGATTCTATGTCAGTTCCACCCTAATATTCTGAGTATAGGCTAAACCAAGAGAACTTTGCAATGATATTTCGAGCGCAAAAGAGGTTTGAGAAGTAGTTGGCTATATAGGGGCGGATTTCAAACCCTTCATTGAAAGAATTATGGAGAAAGCAGTGAGTCCTTTCAGGAACATGCAACTAAGAATGGACAATATGGAGGAGCGAATCAACAAGAAGCTAGATGCTATGTCCATCTTATATTTTACAAAATTAATGGAGAAAGTTATACAATTTGGGCTTACATTGACAAGTTGGATCAATAGCCAAAACAACCTATATATGACCTAGTCTAGATTGAAATTGATGAAGAGAAAGGTCTCATTAACTTAATGGGGTGACCGATTAAACATAAGGGTAAGAAAGTAGTGAAGACTGATTAAAAAGCTGTATGGAAAGCTGCTAAAAGAAAGAGACTTGAAGCCATGTCACTAGAGGATCGAGAGCATCATGACATGAAGAAAGCAAGAAGACAATCAAGGAAAGATAAAGAGAGAAGAAGGAAGAGAGTAGAGGACAAAGAAGCTGGAGTGTCTACCAGTTCTGCCCAGATCGGAGCAAACTGTAGATCCTACTGGAGATGTGGTACCTCCAATTCCGGAGGGAAATATTGTGAGAACTCCCACCACCATGGGGGCCAACAGAGCACCTGGTGAGGACACTGGAGCCTCACCACACTTCACAGATACCTCAGATGAATAAGAGGCACTATAAGTATTTCTCCTCCTTTGTAATTCAATTATATACATTGAGGACAAAGCATTATTTTCTATGGGGGTGGGGGGATGTTTGTGTACCATGTGGGGTTGGGTTGACGACATTATTTTCCTCCCATATGCTATCTATGAGAATTGGCATGTCTAGATTGTTATTAAGTTATTGCATTTTCATTTCTTGTCTACGATTAACTATAGATTTGAAATTTCTCTTTCCTATTATGTTAGCATCAGTTTATATATGTGAATGATAAGTGACTATGGCAAAGTGTTTGTATACATTTTTTATATAATTAATTCTCCTTTTCCTGCTGGTAAAAGTATTGTGTTACCATTTTTGACTCTGAAACTGGCATAGGAATGTAAGTGATTATATCCATATGTTACGAATCCTAAGATGTAGTAGAATAGAAATTAACTTAGTGCTTGTGTGTGTGAGTGTTTTCATAGTTCTTACATACAAGATACACCCAGAACTTGCCCAGTTCATTTGTTGTTGTTTTGTTTTTGACTCAATAAGACAGGATAGCAGGAATCCTTGTTTGTTAGTCCATTTAGCCAAAATAATGACCCACCAAAAAAATGTTTTGTTTTCGTTACAACCTTGTTGAGCCTTGTTAATGTTTGTTCTACCCAAATAAATAGTGATTCACTTTCTAGAAGGAGTTGCACTTAGCTTTGGCCCTGGTCTAATTTTGTACATTGTGCACTTTAACTCAGGGAAATTGCCTAAGTTGAGGGTGGCTACTGTTGGATTATTGGCAGCCTTGGAGGTTGAGTTGAAATTTATTTAAGAGGTAGCATTCGGCCCTGGTCTAGTTAGCTTCCTAAATAGATATTGTGCACCTCAACTTTCTTTATCAGTGTAAGTTAAGGGTGGTTGATGTTGTTGTTTAAAAAAATATGGTTTATGACTAGGGCACGGATGGATAATATTGATTGTAAATGAGTGAAAGGAACTTTAATTTTGGTGAGTAGCTACTGAAAAAGGTAAAGAGAGTGAAATTTTGTACTTTAAGTGACTTATCTAAATAATAACCCTCACCGATCCTAAAACCTCTTCTCAACCCTTAGTAAGTCCTACTTGATTTTGGAGAGTAAATCATGAGAGAACATTAGATGATATGGGAAGCCTATGGGTGTGTACTATGTTTCCAACTTCTATTTTGAGAGAGAAAGTTTTAGTTTTGTCTACAGATTGATTATATATAAGGAGAAGTGGACTTCATTGGATGTAAGAGCACAACAATTATTTGTAGACTGTTGATTCCTCTGGGATATTGTATCTGTGGCTATAAATATGCTGAGTAGTAGTTGATGCTAGTTATAGATCCTTATGTGTTAGAGCACTTAGCCGAATGGGCAAGTGAATGATTGTATAGCTGTGTTGATATGAATATTCAGTGCCTGTCATGATTTAGTTCTTATTGTATCTTAGTGTTGAGTTGCTTGAGGAAAATAAATTTCCTTAACTTGAGTATGTTGATGTTTTGGATTTTGACGGACCATTTTAGGCCTTTTTCTTAGGATAATTGTGATTTTTCAAGTAACTATTGTTGCATTTAACTGTGTACTTTAGTATTTTCAAGATAAGAACTGAGTATAAAGGATAACTTGGATAAACTAGGAAAAACAAAGGAAAAAGATCATTGACAGCTCAGCTGACGGACCGTCGACCTTGCAATGAACCGTCGTCCTGAACCATCTCCCAAAAATTGAAAAAAGTTGACACTGGAAATCCTGTGACTATCCTGGTAATGGACCGTCGACTATGTGATGAACCATCGGCCTAAACTATCGCTAAGAAATAGAATAAGGAAACACTGGATATCATACGATGGTCCAAGTGATAAACCGTCAGCTCTGCAATGAACCATCTCCCTACCCATCGATCAGAAATAGAACATTGACTCACTGGAGCTCCAGCTATGGTGTAGACGATGGACCATCAGCCCTGCGATGAACCGTCTCTTAACTCATCGACCATGAAGCAGATAATCCAAGTTTGAATTTTAAAACCCCAGTTCTAGAATTATATAAATACCAAAGTATTAGGGTTTATTTCGGATCTTTGGTCATTAGTTTCATACTTTCTCCTCTATTGAGAGCTGTGTAACACTTTTCATTGAGATTTGAATCTAAAGGTTGAGATCTGATTATTAGTTTTAGTATTTTCCATTGAAGATTAAGAAGAACAATATTGTGACTTTTATAAGTACTCTCTTGAAGCCATTTATGAACATCAGTATATCTTTGATTTCTTACATGGAGATAAGTAGCTAAACTCCCATAACTAGGGTTATGGGAGCCTTAATGTAGAGAATTATTTTGGGGTTGTGAATCAGTTTGATTTCTAACATCTATCGAAATTGCATGAATCTTTCTTCATTATAATGACATCTCTTGGTTGCAAACTTGAGAAGTGACTATTGTTCATTATAATGACATCTCTTGGTTGCAATCTTTCTTCATGAACACCACTTGTCTGATAAGAAAGTGGATGTTGGGAAAAAAAGTGATTCACATGAACTCCACAGGTTTACCCTTTGGGTTAACAGGTTGATACCTTAACACGATCAACTCTCATGAGAGTGTTATTGAATAATGCATGAATCCTTTAAGTTCGAGAGAAGTAAAGGCTGAAACACTCATTAGGTTGAGAAACACATGGGTAATTCTTAGAATTCAATAATTCTTACAATTGAATACATAAGTTAGAATTCAAGCACAAATTCACAACCCTAACTATTTGAACATCTTAGTGAGCATAACTCTAGTTAATTCATTCTTATTGAAATTACATCTACATTAACTCTCATTAGCTGGACCTTGTATGATACAAATATGAAAGAATATTGTCAACACATCCAAACCATCTTTTTCTCAAGAACCTTAGATCAATAGTCTAATAATAGTTACAATACTTAGTAAAAACAGTATTCCTGGTGGGATTCAACACCTAACCCAGTTGAGTTCTATATTTGACAGCGATCGATTACTCTCTTATAAGAGAGGTGTAATTTGGACGTATCAAATTTTGGCATAAATCTAGTTAATTCATTCTTATTGAAATTACACTACATTAACTCTCATTAGCTGGACCTTGTGTGATATAATTATGAAAGAATATTGTTGACACATCCAGACCTATTTTTTCTCCGGTACCTTAGATCAACAGTCTAATAACATTCATAATACTTAGTGAACATAGTATTCCCTGTGGGATTTGACACCCAACCTAGTCGGGTTCTATATTTGACAGCTACCACTTACTCTTTCGTAAGAGAGGTGTAATTTGGGCATATCAATTATATGCTGGCTAGCACTTCTACAGGGTCAATATCTATGCCACCAATGGGTGGAACATTAGACACTGCATCTGTCCCACACAGGAGAATTTTGCCAAGTCTGTCAGAGCATAGAAAAATTTTGAGAAATAGTTGAGCGCATGGACTAAAGAGTTTAAGCCATTTGCTGATCACATCATTGATGAAGCCTTAAAGTTGTATCAACATATTCAAGCCAAAATGGATGACATAGAAGAGCATATAAACAAGTGGCTGGATGAGCTATCATTGCAAGATTATGCAAAGTTTGTGGCCAAATTTAGGCAAGCGCAAGCTAACATTGCTGAACTAAAATAAAAGCCATCACAGTCTGCTTTTGACCCCACATTGATAATCAGCGATGAAGATGAGGGCCTAGTTGATCTGATGGGTAGACTACTTAAAGAAAAAGGTAAGCAGATGAATAAAAGTACTAACAAGAATGGTATGAGAAGTAGAAAGAAAGAAGAGATTACACCTAAGGAAAGGTATGAGAGAGACTTGAGGAAATCTATAAAGAGATCAAAGAAAGATGAAGAGTTGAGGAAGAAAAAAGCTGCGGCAGAAGCTGCAGGAGTATCGACCATTTCTACGCCAGCTAGGGGACCAATTCTAGATTTGGTTCCTATTAAGATACCTCCGATATAGGAAGAAGATGATTTAAGCACCCCCTACCACAATAGGGGTCAATGTTGCTTCACCTGAGGCCAAAGAAGCCTCACCATATTTGACTGACTTATCAGCCTGAGATTTATAAGTATTCCACTCTTTTGTACTTTATGTTAATGCATTTGAGGAAAAAACATTTTGTTTAGTGGGGGTGGGAGGATTGTTATGTTTCGGTCACCACATGGGTTTTTGTTGCCTATGTTCTTTCCCTCTCGTGCTCTATCTAGTAGAACTGACATGTTTAGGTTTCATATTTATTTTTCCTTTATCGCCGTGGTGTAAATATTGTTCAGTGATTTTATTTATGGATTGGCTTTTCTTTTAGCACCCTTTTTGTATGTATGGATGCTAAATGAATGTGGAAAAGTGCTTTGAACATGTTTGTATGGCTATTCCTTCTTGTCACTTAGTGTATGTTAAACAACCATTTGTGATTCTATAATTGGCATTGGGATGCAGAAATAAAGTGAGCATGATCATGTGATGTAAATTCCAAGAGTTGGTAGAATTAGTGTTAACTCATTTCCTGTGTGTGCAAGTATTTGTTATAGTTCTAGCATAGTGTGTACAACTAGAACTTGACTGGTTCATTGATATCGCCTTGTGATTGATTCAATAAGATAGAATAGTAGGCCCTCTTCAATTATTAGTCCACTTAGCCGTAAAAAAATAACCCACCAAAAAGATTTTTCCCTTTTGAACCCTTTTTGAGCTTGTGTTAGTGTTTATTCATACCCAATAACTCCAGTTCACTCTCTTTAAGATGTTAGCACCTAACTTTGGCCCTGGTCTAATCTTGGATATTATGCACCTTAACTTAGGAAAAATGCCTAAGTTGAGGGTTGATACTGTCAAGAAGTCAACAGTTAATGTAGATGGTTCAGAGTTGAAATAAGATATTACATCTGGCCCTGATCTAGTTAGATATTGTGCACCTCAATTGACTACATCAGCATAAGTTGAGGGTGGATAATGCATACTAAAAAAATTAGGTTTATGGTGAAATCGTGGTTTGATAGTATGGATTGTAAGTTAACTAGAAAAGCATTAGTCTTGGTGAGTAGAAATCAAGGGCAAGGAGAGTGAAGTTCAAACTTAAAGTCACTTTTCCCAAAATTAATCTTCACATAACACTAAAACCTCATTACAAGCCATAGAAAGACCTGCTTGATCTTTGTGAATCAACCATAGGGGAACATTAGATGATAAGGGCAAGCTTATGGGTGTGTATGCCATGTTTGCAACTTTCTTTGTGATAGACAGAGTCTTGGTTTTCATCTATAGGCTAAATGAATAATGTGTGGTGAACTTCTTTAACTGTGAGATCAATTTGAGTTATACTTAGCTTTGCTGATTTCTATGGGATATTACATCCATAGTTGTGTACGTTCTGAATTATAAATAAAGCCAGTTATAATCCTGATGTGTTGAGACCACATGAGTGAGATGATAGTTGAGTGGTTGTATGAAATATAGTTCAACAGTTGAGTGCCCATCATTGTGTTTGTTCATTGCATGAGATTTGGTGTTGAGTTGCTTAGTGATAAACAGTTGTCTTAAGTTGAGGGTGTTGATGTTACGTCTTTTGATAGAACATTTTTCTTCTTTTACAAGGGATAATTATGCATTTTAAAGCAACCATTATTGTATGTGATGCTGGATTTTAGTGTTTTCAGGAAAATGAGTCAACAAGAGAAATAACTTGGAGAAACAGAAGCTAAAAGCCTTTGATGGTCAAATTGATGGGCCATCAACTGTTCGATGAACCATCAAGACATCCGTTAGACCTAAACAGAATGGAAGAAACTGAATTTCCAAGCAACGGTCCAAGCGACAGACTATCAGGATATTGACGGGCCATCAACTTGGCCGTCAGACATGAGATAGAACAAGACTTGCTGGATACCCAAGCGATGTTCCAAGTGTCTAACCGTCAGGACACTGACGGACCATCAACCTGGACGTCAACCGTGATACGGTGAATTCAAGTTCAAATTCTTATTTCCAAATATCTGGGAACATATAAATACCAGTTTAGGGTTAGAGAAGATTTATTTCATTCATCTTTATCTTATTTCCATCTTTTGAAATGCATTGTACATATTACTCTTTGAGATTACAAGGTACTTTTTTGGATCTGAGGATTTTAATCATCATTCTCACGGAAGATCTAGAACAATTGTGGGAACTCAATACAGCTGGATAAAGAAAATAAACACTTCTCAAATTGTAAAACTAACTCAAGCCCTTGAATCAAAAGGACTCATCACCTGCTGGCTGGATGCTGCGAATTGACTGGATCTGAAGATGTATACTATACCTTGTACCTACATTCTGAGAAAATATAGCCCACATACGAATATGTGGGTCAGTACCATGAAAACGTACTGAGCATATGGGGGTGCAATGCATATATAAAAAAATATCTTAATATGATCACAGTTTATAAAATTATGCATGCTGATATAAATGACTCACTTAGCTCGAATTAAAATCTTCAAAATCATAAGAAAGTAAAATATATCGGGTGAGATATGTGAGTCATCATAATAAATCTCAATTCACTTCCATCTCAATTCCAAATCATCAAATATCATAACAATTCTCTTTGGAATATATGTTCATTAAATCTTTCGAAAACAATGACTTTCTCAAACTCAGTCTTTCAAATAAATATGTTTTCATCTCAGATAGAAGAATAAGACTTTTCATATTAGATAGGAGAATACATACACACACATTGGGAGTCTCTTACAACCGACATAAACCATGTGAGATACATAGAGTCCAATGTCCAACCCACGTTGGGGAGAGCTGTCCTATCCTTGCCATCGGAGTAGGACCTTAATCTTTTGTTCACTAGTGATCACTATATCAATCAGCCTTAGGCTCACATCCTACGAGCGTACGTAGTTCTAGGGAAGTACCAATCATAGCTATACCTCCCACTCGGTGCTAAAGACTACTCCCGGACTGAGCTTAGATTATTTCAAAAGAAAATCCACAACAACGAAATTCAACAATTCATATCGGGAGCCATTATGCTACCCCTTTTTCATAATAAATCAACATGTGGATTTCTTTGCTCATTTGAGTTCAAAAATAACTCTTTCAAGACTAAAAGGTCAAATCATTCAAATATCAAGGTGTGTATAACATATTACTTCACCAAAGATCATAATCTCAAAAAGGGTTTAAATCCCATATATCAACACTTGAGCAAAACATTTCAAGATTAATACTTTGTATAGCAAACAAGTATAACTCATATGAAAATCTGAAAATTCAACTTGAAACATGATATTAACATCAAAACTCAAGGAATTTATCTTTAAGACATCACAAAAATATCATTGTTTCTTGAACAAGAATATAGGATAATAGTTTCCATCTCAAATTCATAATTAAACAAGTAAAATCATGTATCTTCGTAAAATAATACAAATTTTTGGGCACAAGAACAAAAGGATGTTCTTGTTCAAAACCCTACATACCTTAAACTTGAAGCTTTGAATGAACTCTTAACCTTGGGACTCTATTCGTGAATGAGTGTTTCTTGTAGCCCTCGGAATGGGGATTCCGAATCTCGAAGAATTATTGAAAACTCGTGGTTGAATCTTGAGATATTTGAATTTTTAGACTGAAACCCTAATGAATGTTCTTGATGATTTTGAGAGAAAGTAAACTTATTTTGGTGTTATGGGAGTTTAATCTCGTGTTATAGACATATATAGGGGATTTTTTGGCACTTGGAAGTGAGGTGTCAGCGCACAACCCATGGCAGACCTTAAGGTGTGCGTCACACACCTTATGGCAGACATTTAAGTATGCCTCGCACTTCCAATCACACAGATTTGATTAGGCGGTGCATTGCCCATTGCACACCCTTACTACCTCTTACAAAAATGGGCATAACTCTTCGCTCGGGTATTGGATTTTTGTGAAATTGGTATCGTTGGAAAGCTAATTAAATTATCTAAAATTTGATAGGTCTTGGGATGAAAAATTCCATGTATATTAATAGATATACACATTTGAAGTTGACCCTTGTAGAATCGAATGTCAAACTTTGGATGAATTAATTGGTCTTAGCTCAACTTTGTTCTAGGTCATTGCTATGAACATTTTTCACCTCTAAACTACTCCATAGACTAGGATAATGATCATGAAACTTGTATTCATGTGAGAATAACTTGGATTAGAGCTTAGACGCGCAGGAATGATGGTTAGAATTCCAGCACGAAAATATGGGGTATTATATTATCTCCCCCTTGGGAACATTCATCCTCGAATGTGGATAATTAACCTGAAACATAGAGGAATCTTAGTCTTCAAGCCATCATGTGTAACTGATAGAACTAAATCACTGGATCTCAAGAATAATGAGCTATTGAACTTGTCTGCAAATGCATGAATCCTCAAGAAAAATAACTATATGGCTAAGATAGAAACGAGAGTGTTAACTTATGAGTAACCATTACTTTGCACTGGATCTGATCTCATGAGAAAGGATGAGAGGTTTATGACATAAAAACTCTGGGTATTACAACATCCCCCTCTTGGGATCGTTCATCCCTGAATGATAATAATTTGATGAAAATACTAGGAAGAGACTGTGATACTACATAGGATACTTACGAACTGAATCATGACTTAATATCTGAAACTAAAACTGATGCATGAACTGAGCTGAATTTATAATTTAATTGGACACAAACACATTACCTCTTGAAATGTACATACGTGTAAGACTGCAGATCGTAAGACTAGCTGAAAAATTAAGAATCTATAGGAGTTTATCTCCTTGCTTGCTAAACTAGATTACAGGCTATATAGACTGGATCATACTGACTACCCATACTCAAATGGAGTATTTCTTCAGCACTTTTCTACGAAATTCTATTGACATTAGGGAGAAAAGAATTTTGGGCATGCTCTGAACAAGACATTTGACTAAAGAATTACAACATTGATATAACTCTATAGCATGGAATATAATTATATAACTCATAAACTAGGATAAGATTTCTAGGCCGCAGGCAACACAACTTCTTACTTTCAAGCTTAGCATCACTTCTCAAATGCTCACTCAGCTCTACTATTCCCCTTAAATACCATACTCATTTAATCAACTTATAATTCTCATATTGGCACTGCAAAATCTTTCTACTAAGGTCTAAACTAAACTAAGTTCTCTCACCATGATCAAGCCTAACACTAAATCACAAGATACAACATGTCAAACCACAATACTAGTCTAAACCGCAAGGTTCAATGTCCTATATCTTCTTAGAGCTCACACCCTAAGCATAACATGCCTTACCACTTAAAAGACTAATTTAAAACTCTTGATATGGATTCACTAGTGCATATTGCATTCATCATCTTACACCCAACATGATATTCAAGCCTATCATTAAAAATCACATATAACATTAAGGCAAATACTCCTAAAGGCATACTTTGCATATTCTCTAAACCTTTATCAATAATAATTTTCTTGCACTTTTCTTAAAAACATACACACAATTTCTAACTAACCATAACATGTATCAAAGAATTGGCCTCAATCTTACTTCACACTTTAGTCTTAGATATAAAAGCATAAATAATCTTTCTTAATGAGGGTCATCAACTCTCTCACATATAAACCAGTGCTTATCCACTTTCATCACCACTATCTTAACATAGGAAGAGGTCACCGAAGGGCTAACACATATAAACCAGAAGCACGAAAACTACAATACATAACGTTAACACTTATCTTTGTCCTGAGGAATAAAATATCAAAGGCATGGATTCATTAAAGAAATCTAAGCTGACATGCATGATATACTGCAAACTTCACTAGTATCATGAGTTTAAAAACTGATCATACTCTGAAACATGAGTTTATACTTATCATGAGCTATTCAACATAAGACTGGAGTTCATAGATTCATAAGAGATAACTTGAATCATAGAGTGAAGTTGTTGCATGCTTTCTTGAAGCTGAGAATGGGCTTGAGCACACATGATAGGTATAAGCATAGGCATGTGGCATGGATTTATCATGTAAGTGATGGATTTGGTGTTGTAATGACTGAAATCCAAGGAATACTCTAGAGTAAGAAGGGATCACTATCTCATCATAACTCATTATTGACATGTATCACAATCTAATTCTCAAAACTCGGTTTGGTTCTTCACTAACCATCTCCCCTTTAGGTCAAAGCTGGTATTCTAAGTATGATGGTATACTCCATATCCTCAAGATTAAGCCATAATTTCATTATTCTATTATCTACACATAAATGCTAAACTCGCAAGAATAAACTAATTTCGAACTTACCAACTTCATTCTTGAACAACTCATCCATATGCCATCCTTAACTTTCTAGCTTCAATAATCATCATCAAACACTTACACTCTTATTTGCAACCATACCTACATCTCTAATCATATAATCATAACCTACAAAGATCACACCTCTATTCTTATATATTTTTTTTCCAAACCATGAGAATAATAATCATAATAAAAAGGCTCAACATCTTCAATCATAACTCCTTAACTTAGCTATCAAGAACATCATAAATTATCTAACTAGCCTTTCTCCACCTAGAAACTCAACTTTACTACTAACCCCACAATATGCAATAATCCTCCAAAACAATGCATCCTCATAGCACCTTGAGCACACCTCTACACCATACTTAATTACGAACACATGATCTTACACTCTTACATACATTGTTCAGGCCTATTAGATCACTTCCATATAACTAGCATCAACAACCGAACCATCAACTGTTCAAACTTAATGTCTAGAGCTAAACATGATTTACAACCCAATCTCACACACAATTTTTGCTTCAAAACTATAGAACATAGCATTAAGAAAAACTAGTACACAATGCCAATCGATCATAATGATATGGTCTATCTTATTCATAATCTGTTAACACATCCTCCTTCATCACATCATTACTATTTGCCCATCTTCGCACCTAAATTACTTTTATAGCTCTATAAATTTCAACTAAACTTCCTTTTGCAATCTCAGGAAAGCCTAAATTAACAATACTCAACCACCAAGTACTTTCATTAAAACCTATACTTTCCTAGCACAAAAAATACAATCAATAACTCTTTTCATACTTTAAGCAAACAACAATCCACCTTAACTAATAATCTCCTTCTCTAACTTTCACTAAACTAACAAACAAGGATATATCACTTCATTACTAACTCGATCATATGCAAAAAGAAGATTCGGCTATACATACACTTAATAAATTACCCTTACCACCTTTCTTTTCACTACACTTCTAAACCCAAACTTCCAACCAACAAAAGAACGACAAAATAAACAACAAGTTGCTAGTGAATTAAAATAGGCTTTACACGGCTTCACTAGACTTTGGTCTTGTGTTTTGATTAAGAAAATTATGTGAATAAGAAAAAACTATGCTAGTGAATCTAAATAGGCCTCATACGGCTTCTCTAGACTTTGATTTTTTACAAACATAATGATAACAAGATTACATAATACGAGAGATAGAAACTTGATACACAACATTCAATGATCTAAGAATACACCTTACTCTATCTTAATTGAATAACTCATAAGAAAAAGGGCATAACTTTAAATTTGAGAGACTTATAACACATTAAAAGGCTCCTCTCAAGGTGCTTTGTAATTTCTGAAACTTTCGCTAGTAAATATAAGAGCATTTTCTGGAGAAGAACTAGAACTTGTTGATCATGTTATCTCAAGAATAATACATAGATAAGGAAGAATAGATTATCATTATAGATTCTGAGGAGAAATTTAAAAGCATATCTGACACAGGCTTAGTGCATGATTTCTACAGGCCTGATAAAGCACTTCAGTTTTTAGAACTCAAAAGTACTGATAGGATACTTTTGTAGCTCTCTTACAATTCCATAACTATCTATGGAGAATTAAGCTCAACTATTTTTGATACCATGGAAATATGGTAGAGATGGTCTGACTAGGGTAAGATGAGAATCTATATAAGTTTCTTGGAGAACTTTTTTATAGCACGATTTAAGACTTGAAAGAATGGAGACATATCCTAAATGCCCTGTAGCCTCTCGAAGAAAAGTACAGACGTCTCCGTACCATTCCACAAGACTCTACTAGACATGGTTTCATAGACACCCTAGGACACTTGAACTCTGTGCTCTGATACCAAGTTTATAATGCCCCAAAATTGGGTCCCGAGACATCACACGGTGCTTAGGATCACTAGTGACCCCAAGCTAACCCTTCTACTGGCATAACTCATAAGCAACTGAACAAAAATTATAGATCTATACAAATCTGTGGAAAATAACTCTTTTCTGAATATGATAGATATAAAACTAAATTTATAAGATTACCACTCTTCTTTTACAACTAAAACTAAAATAAAATACATCAACATCTACTGACTGTTCATGAAGCCTCTACTAGAACTAACTGTAGGTAGCTGGGTCATGAATCCCGACTATCATAACTCAATACGACTGGATAAAGAAAATACAACACTTCTCGAACCGTAAAACTAACTCAAGACCTTGAATTAAAAGGACTCATCACCTGCTGACTGGATACCACAAACTGACTTGATCTGAAGATGTACACTATACCTTATACCTACATTCTGAGAAAATATAACCCACATATGAATATGTGGGTCAGTACCATAGAAACGTACTGAACATATGGGGGTGCAATATATATATAAAATAATATCTTACTATCATCACAGATTATAAAATTATGCATGCTGATATAAATGACTCACTTAGCTCAAATTAAAATCTTCATAATAATAAGAGAGTAAAATATATCAGGTGAAATATATGAATCATCATAATAAATCTCAATTCACTTCCATCTCGATTCTAAATCATCAAATCTCATAACAATTCTCTTTGGAATATATGTTCATTAAATATTTCGAAAATAATGACTTTCTCAAACTCAGTTTTTCAAACAAATATATTTTTATCTCAGATAGAAGAATAAGACTTTTCATATTAGATAGGAGAATACACACACACATTGGGAGTCTCTTACAATCGACATAAACTATGTGAGCTACATGGAGTCTAACGTCCAACCCATATTGGGGAGAGCTGTCCTATCCTTACCATCAGAGTAGGACCTTAATCTTTTGTTCACTAGTAATCACTATATCAATCAGCCTTAGGATCACATCCTAGGGGGCACGTAGTTCTAGAAAAGTACCAATCACAGCTATACCTCCCACTTGGTACTAAAGACTACACCCGGACTGAGCTCAGATCATTTCAAAAGAAAATCCACAACAACGCAATTCAACAATTCATATCGGGAGCCATCATACTACCTCTTTTTCATAATAAATCAATATGTGGATTTCTTTTCTCATTTGATTTCAAAAATAACTCTTTCAAGACCAAAAGGTCAAATCATTCAAATATCAAGGTGTGTATAACACATTACTTCACCAAAGATCATAATCTCAAAGAGGGTTTAAATCCCATATATCAACACTTGAACAAAACATTTCAAGATTCATACTTTCTATAGCAAAAAAGTATAACTCATATGAAAATTTGGAAATTCAACTTGAAACATGATATTAACATCAAAACTCAAGGAATTTATCTTTAAGACATCACAAAAATATCATAGTTTCTTAAACAAGAATATAGGATAATAGTTTCCATCTCAAATTCATAATTAAACAAGTAAAATCATGTATCTTCATAAAATAATACAAATTTTTGGGCACAAGAACGAAAAGGATGTTCTTGTTAAAAACCCCACATACCTTAAACTTGGCTTTGAATGGACTCTTGACCTTGGGACTCTATTTGTGAAAATAATGAGTGTTTCTTGTAGCCCTCGGAATGGGAATTCCGAATATCAAACAATTATTAAAAACTCATGGTTGAATCTTGAGATATTTGAATTATTAGGTTGAAAACCTAATGAATGTTCTTGGTGATTTTGAGAGAAAGTAAACTTATTTTGGTGTTATGGGGTTTTAATCCCGTGTTATAGACATATATAGGGGAGTTTTTGGCACTTGGAAGTGAGGTATACGGTGTACAACCCATGGCAGACCTTAAGGTGTGCGTCGCACACCTTATGGAAGACATTTAAGTATGCCTCACACTCCTAATCCCAGACATTTAATTGGGCGGTGCATTGCCTATCGCTCACCCTTACTGCCTCTCACAAAAATGGGCATAACTCTTCGCTCGGGTATTGGATTTTTGCGTAATTGATATCGTTGGAAAGCTAATTCAATTATCTAAAATTTGATAGTTCTTGGGATGAAAAATTCCATGTATATTAAGAGATATACACGTTTGAAGTTGACCCTTGTAGAATCGAATGTCAAACTTTGGATGAATTAATTGGTCTTAGCTCAACTTTGTTCTAGGTCATTTCTATGAACATTTTTCACCTCTAAACTACTCCATAGACTAGGATAATGATCATACAACTTGTATTCATGTGAGAATCACTTGGATTAGAGCTTAGATATGCAGAAACGACGGTTAGAATTCTAGCACAAAAATACAGGATATTATAGTATTTCCTATGGGTTCCAACCCCAACCTAGTTGGGTTTTATATTTGATAATGACCGTTTGTGCTTTCTCACGAGAGTTGTAATTTGGGCGTATCACCTATCAACAAGTTAACGACCCATCATTTGAAGTCGTAAACTAAAGTAAAGAAAGAGGTGTCCACTGGATAGAATTGATAACCAAGTTGATAGGTTATCAACAAGTTGACGACCTATCACTTGAAGTCATCAACTAAAGCAAAGAGATGTTATATTCTGGATAAGGGTTACGACAAGGATAATAAGCCGTCACCAAAGTGATGATCCATCACTCCTTGTCGTTAGTTGAAGTACAAGATCAAAATATTATTCCTTAATTTGATGAGCAAAGTAATGGGATATCAACCCATTGATAAGTCGTAACTTAAATTCTGGGCCCAGGTAATTCATTTGACCCGAATCCAAAACCATGACCCGATTCGAACCAATAACCCTTACTTTTTCAAATTCCTATGAATAATTTTGTTTTCCCACCAATTTTATTTTTGGTACATTTTAACCTTCAATTTCTCTTTATTTACCATAAAAAAATAAGAGATTTATTAGAAAAATACCAAAAAGATGCCTATATCTCTACAAACTCTCTATATCTCTGCAAACTCTTCACATCTCCCGTCCTTTCCTTTTCAACTTCTACATTATTTTCTTTTCACCTTCTTAAAAGCAAGTTAGATAAGTGTTAGAGGCTTTCTTCTTTTTGAAAATTCTCTGAACTCACTAAGCATAGGATACAATAGCTTTTTGTTTTATGATCAAGTTGGGTATTAACAATGCGAAGTGCGTAGTTTGAGTCGACTTCAAAGTATGTTCTAAAATCTTTTCTCTGCTGAACATAATGAGAATTTCATGTAACTGAATGCATTAAAGATTAAAAAAAATTATGGAAAAATTTAAGTAATACAAAGTTGATTGGGTCACCCAAATCAATAAAACTTTGTATTGCTAAAAAGTGGCTCATGAACAAATTCTCGTTAAGTTATGAAATTCATCATTGTTGGTAGAATAATTTAGCTTTAATTGAGTGTAAATCACTTGCACCCAAAATTATCAAGCATTGTTGAATCAAAATTCGGGAAGTATCTTATTTGGGAAATCATGATTACGGTTATAATGTTGGAATTGGGCATCAAGTTCAAATTCTTAGCCCGATCACTATGTTGAAAAGTCGTCAGGAAAGTGACCAATTATCAATTAAGCTATTACTCAAACATTTGAATTGACGAGGATTTTGCTTTAGGCTAACGACAAGGCTGATAAGCCCTCACTTAAGTGACGACTTATAAACCAAGTTGTCACATGTGTTAAAACAATCTTGAATTCTACTTTAGGCTGATGACAAGGTTGATAAGTCATCACTCAAGTGATAACTAATCAACCTAGTCATCACCTATCATTCTGAAGCATGATTTAATTCTGCTAAGGGCTAATGACAAGGCTGATAAACCATCACCTAAGTGATGACTTATCAACCAAGTCATTAACCATATGATTAGTGTGTTTGATCCCATTTCTAGAATGATGATTAAATTAATGGATGTTTTACTAAGTTCAATGAAAAGAATTTGATGAGTAAACCAATGTGTTTATTAAGATACCAAAGTAAAGCTGAATGTACATAGAAGCTTATAATTCTTTGTATTTGTTTATTCTTGGGTACCAAACTGATTCTTTTCTTCTGATTTAGATATAATCATGGCTCCAAAAGAAAAGTCAAAGAGGCCAGTAAGAAAGTGAACAAAGAAAATTTTACTCAGAGACTGTTCACTGATTCTGAGAATGAATAGGAAGAAGTAGAACTTCAAAGATGTCTTATGAGGCAAAGCCTTCGTATATTAGAACCACCTCCCAAGTTTGAAGCGAGGGTGGTTGAGGAAGAAATCTTTGAAGAAGAAGACTCTTTTTACTCTGAGAAACCTTATTCTGAGCAACCAACAGAAGAAGATTCTCCAATATGGGGTGATGTGATAAAGTTTAAGAACCCTATCATTCAAAATATCATATGGTAAAAGTTTGAAGGTGCCTCAAAGATCTACCATGAGGGATTGGTACACACAGGCAGAAGGAAAATTAAGAGGCCCATATGTGAGGAAGTTAAAATAATCACATCTGGGTTAAGTAGATACCCACAACTAAAAAGGGATTTAAGAGATTATGATCTATTATGGACCACCAAAGAAGGCAAATCATACTATCCAATGTTGTTAAGGGAATTTTATGCCAACTATACAGCAACCTTGGAAAACATGTACAAAAAGAGAGAAAAAGCTACAGAGAAGCCCAACATGAATCAGATATCAGTTCGAGGAGTGATGGTAGATTTATCTGACCATAAGATCAATAAGTTTTTGCATGGTCCCAATTTTATTCCTCCAGTTACCTCCCCAGAGTTTTATTTACAATGAATGATTGGGCAAATCAACACCCTTAGTTAGCATAGGTCATTGCAGATGGGGAGCCAGAATGGTTGGAAAATCCAAGTGCAAGGATTTTTAAGGCTTTGTTGTCTCAAGAAGAAAGGTTTTGGTGGGGAGTGGTAAGGTGCAGGATGATTTATAGTATGGGAGATAATATCCTAGGTGAGGGTAGAGCAATGCTCGTTGGAAGCTTATTGTCAAATTTTCCCTTAAACTTTAGGGAAATCATTGCAGATGAGATCAAAATTTGTGCACATGACCCAATACAACATATCCATTCCCTTGTTAGATTATAAGGTTATGCAAAGCAGCCCATGTTCCAATCCTCACTGGTATAGATAATAAAGTCAAGGACAACAAGACTCATAATCCTTACATATTTAATGAGAGTAAACCTACGCTGGTTCTAGGTAATAAAGCAGGTGTAGAGAGTGACACTATCATTTCTAAGGGAATTCAGACACCTGCTACTACCACAGGCTCTATCCAAAATATACACCTGTCTTTATTAAAGTCTTCTTAAGCTACTTCCTCTGTGGGTGCTGTACCTACTCCTGAAATAGAAGAATCTACTATGATCATAACAACAGCATCTGAGTATGCAGTTACCCCACAAAGCTTCAAAAAAATAGTAAAAAGTTTTGAGGCATAATTGAGGTTATTTGCTAATAAGTTCGAGTTGCCTGTCTATAAGAAAATCAAAGTAGCCATTTCACCTTTCTTGACTCTCCATGGATGCATTGAAGAGATAGAAATTCGAGTAAATAAAAGGTTGAAAGAGATGTCGGTACCCAATCCTACAGTATTTAAGGAAGCCTTGGAAAAGGATAAATCTGACATCACAACCTTGTAAAGCCACCAAATTATGATACTCTTAGACCCTGTTATTGAAGAATCTAAAGAAGAAGAATCACAGTTTGACATCAGTGGGAAACTAGTTGATAAAAAAGACAAAGGCAAGTGAAAGAGAAGTGACAACAATGAAAAAAAGATACTGGAAAAGCAAGGAAAGAGCAGGGAAGAGAAGAAAAACATGAAAAAGTATTGAGATAGTCGAAAGCAGATGGTGAACCACTTGAAGAAGCACTGAGGGCTGAGCTATAGGAGCCTTAACTAGTATATCTTCTGAGACTATTGGGGAGTTCTTTACTCCACCAACCTCTGCTGTAGATGCACCGGTGCAACCTGATGCCACTAATGATACTTTTCTCGCGATAATGTATCAGCACAACCAGTGACTCGTGATGCAAGCACTTAAGGCAAGACATGTATTTCGTCACCCTTGTTGTTATAGTTTGATATATTTGCATTGAGGACAATAGATGTTTTTTGTTTAAGGGATGGGGGTGCTAGCAACCTCGAGGTATATTATTGTGTTCTATGCCCTTGAGTGTTATCTAAGAAATTGACATATTTAGGATTTGTTGTTTGTTTTTAGCTGTGTGTTATGTATGCATTAGGAATAGATTTAACTAAATAGAAATTACATAAGTCCAAAAATTTGAAAAGTGTGAGCCTATCAAAATTTTGGTTGTGAAATTAATTGCTAGGTGTGTGGGAAACCATTTCTGTTTACAAAAGTATACAAATATGGTATTTCCTACTTGAGCTTGGGTTTTGATTGAATAATTGGTGATGTCCGTACAATTCCATGCCATTAGAGAATGAGGTTTTTCTGTTAATATGTTCTTATTGTGTCCATACATCTAGAACTTCCCCAAATCATTCTATTAGGTTTGAAAGTAGTCATCTATGAAGTGATCACAGGCCATTTTTAATTAGTAATCCATTTAGCCAAATTAAACAAGCCTTAGGCATAGAATATATCCCTTTTTGAGCCATTAGAATATTTTCTTTGTTTCAACAAATTGATCACCTTTTATTGAGTTAATAATTAAGCCTTTTTTTGTCATTGTTATTATTAACCAAGGCTTTAAAACCATTATCATCCACCAGAACCTTTATTCTATTATTATTAACCAAGGCTATAAGTAGTGGTATAGTCATACGACTATAGGTTACAAACAATGTCCTTAGCCAACCTTTTTATGTAGAGAGATTCCCACGTACCCATAGATTACATTACCAAGTTTACTTGGGGGAATCCCGTGTACCCCTCAAGTGTTTCATTACTATGTTTGCTTGGGGGAATCTCATGTACCCCACAAGATGTTCATTACCAAGTTCACTTGAGGGATTCCCTTGTACCCTACAAGGAAGTTTAATTAAACATAACTATTCTAAACAATTTATGCCATTTAGGGTTCCATAACCAAACCATATCATGCAATAGTTCCATTAAAAGTCCAATTATATAGAAAAAGTATTCGCATAGGCATTTTATTAAATATGTTGGGGCATAGTGTTTCTAAAACCAATTTGAATTACCAATTAATCATTCCCATGCAACCAATTATCAAAACCACCATTAAAGCACGTAGAAATATAATTAAAACATGGGAAAACCATAACTAAGCATTTCATACCAAAAACCCCCAACATATATTTGAAAATCCAAAACCATACAATAATCATACCATGAAAACATTGTACAAAACATGCCTTTAGTTGGAACTAACAATGAGGGTGGAATACATGCGTTATATTATGAAGATGATAGAGAGAAATCACCCAAACAAGCCCTAAATTGCTCATCTAGATGAAACCCTATCCTTATTTACCCAAGAGTCTTAGAGAGAATTAGAGAGAGTTTCTAAGTGTTTAAGATTAGAATAATAGGGTAAATGATGTCCCATTAGCATTATAAGTCGTGGGGCCTTAAGTGGGGAAATATCTAGATTACCCCCAACTTAATTGCTTAAAATTCTTATCAGATGGTACGACTCTTCCATACCAGTCGTACCCTCTAATATGAGTGGTACCCATCACTTGTACCCTAGGCCTCACCCTTGGACCCAACACTTTCCACCATATTAATTACCTAAACCAAGTCGTACCCAACTATACAACCAGTATCCCAAAATCATACCCTAATAGATAGAATAAAGGAGGTTTGATCACTATCTTCCATACGAGCCAGTGGTAAGACTCGTACCCTATATTATATCCAACTTAAGTTACTAAGTATTAAATTAATTAAAGAAAAATCCCAAACCATACGACCCTTCACTAACCATACGACTCATACCAGCCAAGTCGTACCCATTCCAGAAACCAATCCAACCCACTAATCTTCACTAGTTAACATACGACCAAGTGATACCATCGTACCCCATAATACGATTGGTACCCATAAGTCGTATATAGCCCAAAATCTAAGAATCTAGGAAATTTTTCTAAAGGTTCCAAATCTAGGGTGTTTCACCTATGTATGATAATTATAGGCTTATATTCACTTATATGAAATTTGAGTATGTGGTTGATATTAGTTATATATGTAATAGCATGTAAGTGTTAAATACTTATATAGAGATATAATTGATGATTAGTGATAATTATTGATTAGATATAATTGCTTATTAGTGACAATAGAGGATTAGTGAAAATTGATGATTAGCGATGAATGTTGTTTAAGTGACTAATAATGATTAGTTGATAATCAAGGATTAGTTGGTGAATGTAAATTATATAATAAATGGGTTTAGATGAGAAATAATGATTACCTAATGAATAGTGATTAGTAGCTATATGCTAAATAGTTATTAAATGATAATTAGAGGTTATATGATAACTTTTAGCCAAATAATTAGTATGAAGAGATGATTAACTAGTAAATGGTGACTAGGGTATATTGATGCAAAGATTGTTAAATGATGATGATATTACAGAATGTGAGTACTTTGTCTAATATTGGGAGTTGTGATAATGTTGGTAAATGACATATGGATGATAATTGCGGAATAATGATCAAATAACGATGAAAGTTGAATATTGAGTTGGATGATTGCTTTATTCTTCTCTTGAGTGTATTCTATGGTCATATGGGAGGATTTGAAAGTTCTTTATTTTTTTTGCACCAATTGGCGTATGGAAGCCAATTTTATAGTTATGTTTGCTTGTGATGATGCTTTATGATGCGTATTATTTTGAATTGCTTATGTATGTTTGCATGATGATATTGGTATATGTTTATACCTTATATTATATTGTTAGTCCCATTTAATTGCTTATTATGTACAATGATGTTGGAGAGATTCAGGTTCATTTTTGTACCTTGACTTATTTATTGTTATCTTGAATTTTATCATACTTATATCATGATTTAGCTTAGTCAGCCAATGATTCCTACTGAGTGCCTATTGTTTGGTACTCATACTGCACTTTTATACCTTTTTCATATAGATCTGGATACTAGTTACCGTCATTGATTCTTGTTTGTGCAGTGTTGATATCCATAGATAGGGTGAGCTATTGGAGTCTGAGTCACCTATTTTCTTATATATTTATATTTGGTCTTTTGTATCAAGACAAATGTGGTTGACTATTCCATACTTCTAAATAGTAATGATATTATTAGATGTTTTTGTACTGGCTCTACCAAGTCATGGAATTTTTATCTTTTATTGACTATTTATTTTATCTAGAACCCTTGGTTTATTTATAACTTGTGTTTCTTGAATTTTTCCTATGTTGGGCATTTCTCTACTGAATTAACCCATTGTTTTAGCTCTGGATTATGGTTTGAATTACCTACTGGCAGGATTTAGTAGGTGTCGTCATGGCTCATTAATCAGGCCATGACATTATGATAATTATGAAGCTTGAAAAATATATATAATCTATAGTTATAAAAGACTAATGTAGTAAACGCAAAATATATATGCATGAATTGGTTTTTGGGGCCATAACTATCAAGATATCAGATATAATGAAACTTTATACATTTGTTTACATAGACTATATAAGATAGGGAAACTTAGTCTACGTCAGGACATGCCCCGACCCTTAACTTCTATATAATACAAAAATACATATATAAAAATTTAGTAGAGCTCCATATCAATCTAGAACTCACTAACAACAACCAACTGTTCCATGCTCCTACTATTGAGGTGTACTAGCCAAATTACCTATTCCTGCAATATGAAACAAATAATCCCTTGTGAGGGACATTGGTAAAAAAGAATCTAATGAATATGCAATGCATAAAATGACCATATGCAAATCAAGATCGCAAATTAAATTAGGTAGTAATATATTAATAAGGATTAAAAACCACCATTGGTTGCATTTATTGGATCATGCACATTACATTATTTTCTTTACTCTTCTCTTCTTTATAAAATTCATAAGGCATGCAATATAATTGACTAGATGATAAAAGGTAAAAGAGGATGACCCAGGATAGACATCTTAGCCGCTAGGATACTGTCCTCATAAAGGCACAAATCAAGATTGAACCATGCAAGGCTTTCGCCCCTAAGATTCCACCCATAAATACATGAATTGGATCTGCCCATGTAGGGCTTTCACCCTTGAGCTGCCACCCATATATAAATTTTGGTTTAATTGTTTCTTGAACTTTGAGATTGTTATTTTTATGGTCATAACATATTGATATTTGGACTATGTGACTAGTAGTATAGACATGTGAATTTATAGCATCCATGAAAACTTAATATCATTCAAATACAGGTATAAAGATTTGGAAGACCCTTCAAATAAGAAATTTCAAGACAAGCTCAATTTAGCTTCCATTAGTAATAAAAAAAGTGTTTTGTGATAGAAGAAGAGTTGGCCCATGAAGATATTTATTTCAAGTCTTTGATTTACTTGGAGGCCCAAATCAATTCCAAGTTGAAGTGGAATGAGGCCAAAATATGCACTAAAATAAATAAATACAAATCCAAATTTTAAGAGTTGCTTCTAATATTTCCATTTAATTTTTTGTTTTAATCTGTGATTCACCCTACACCTTAAAAGTAATGAAAGTGGACAAGAGATTTTTAGTGCCATTAACTCTTAGAGGATACATGGATCATGTTTTGTCTTATGTGGTTCCCTTGTTCACATGCTATGTCTTACTAGGAAGGCCTTGGTATCTCTATAGAAAAGCTTCATATGATCAAGAAAAGCATTGGTATTTCTTGGTGAAATATACTAGAAAAAAGATAGCCCTTATTTCTTTAACACCTATACAGATTAAAAAAGAGCATTTAAGGGTGAGAAGATCAATGGAGGTTTTTAAAAAGGAAAAAACAATTCAAGAGGGGAATAAAAATAAATTTTGAGGATTAACATTATTGAGAGTTATTTTGAACCTTTGAGGCAAATTACATTGGGAATAATCTTTCAGCCTAACTAGTTCATAGTTTAAGGTAGTAAAATAATTTTTTGATATCCTTGGTTTTTTTTTTGTATTCATAGAGGACGATTAATAATCATACTCATTGTTATCTTATGTTACTTACGAAGAGGTCAAGATTTATTTTCCAAACTTGATTAGTTTCTCAGGTACAAAAGTTTGGTTTATGTTGTTACTTGGATTCAAATCAGTATCTTAATATTCTTGTTTATTTTTTTTAATTAGTTTCTTAGTTTTTCTTTTGCATTTATTTTAAGTTAATGCTCTAGTTCTTAGGATTCCCAACCACCGTGTTATCAAGTGCTATCAGCATAGTTCTATTAAGATTTTTGTTCTTGAATCTTTGGAATATATTGAACAATAGAGCAGACAAATATAATAAAAGAAAAAAAAATTAGAAAAGAAAAAAAGTATGGTAGCATGAACAATAATTTTTAAAAAAAGAAAAAAAAATCCTATTTGTTGCTCTCCATGGAACTTTCTTCATCTAATTGTTTCTACAAAGAAGGTTTTCATAGAACACAAGGGAGGGGATCCGAGATCTTTATCTTATTCTAAAATTCGTTCCTTTTTCCGAGTCTTATTTCAACTAAAGCTTATTCATTCTAGGTCTGTCTTTTCACATGACTTTTATTCCCTAAGATCCTTATTTTACTGCTAAGGACATAACATGAGTAGGGTTTAATTATAAATCCTAAAAGTATTTTTAAAAATATTATTTGAGGGGGAAAAGGAAAATATAGGTTTCAGAAGCCTAAAATTAGATTTGATCTTATAAGTCCTCCAAGGGATCAAAGAGGGATTCTTGGAAAGTACATGGGAGATTGTAATGACCCTTCAGGTTATTTATTGAGTTTTTATGTTTTGTTGACATTTACATCTTTCATATATCTACCCTAAGTCATTTATGACTTTCTGGGACTGAAAAATTTAATTATTGAACAATTTGTTTAGTTTTAATCATTTCCCTATTTTAGAGCTTTCGCTAATAAGAAAAGAGTGTCGGGCAAAAAAATTAGGTAAACATTCTTGGATGTCAATTCTAACAATCCTATTAGGTCTGGAATGTTGATTTTAGGCTAGTGGGACCCTTGATCCGGGTGCTGTCCAAACTTATTTTGGGCTATTGGATGATTTTGGGTAAAATGAACCTTTGGGTGTGGTACTCACTTTTTATTGAAAGTACCTCAAATGAAAATTTTGATGGTTCTATTGTGTCTATAATTCCATATTTTGTAGGGTATCATAGTTCATTTGAGGGATCAGTCAGAGTATTTGCAACTTTCCAAAGTTACTGGTGTTGATGCAGGCCAAAATCGGCCTTCACATTCGCATGGCCTTGGCCACGATTGTGAGGTTGAATGATTTTGACCTTTGTATTTGTAGTCTAGCCTTCGCGTTTTCAAATAGGAGGCCAACCTAACTTTCCCAACCTCTTACATTGTGATTGTGGTGGACTAACTGTGTTTACAATGGTTTGTCCCGGCCAGCTCCCGCATTAATGCCAGGAGTCCTGCAATCGTGCAGAAGGACCCATGGTAATATAAATAGTTGGTTCCATTTGTTTTAACTTATTTTTAATGTACAGACCTCCATTTTAGTTAATTGTGAGCTTGGAAATTTTAGGTGATTCAATATCTAGAGTTGATGTTCGATTTAATATCCATGTCTTTATACTCGTAAGTTTCTTCTTAATTCTATGAATTAATTCTTAAATTTACAATTATGATCGTGCTATTTTTAGTACTAATTTGAACTAATTTTTTTCTTATTTTTGGGGTAAATATTCATGAAAGAAGAGGGACTTTGTGATAGTTTCAATTTTATGATTCCACAAGCAGGCCTCACATGAGATTTTTAGTTTGATTTCTAATTCAAAGATTATACATTCAATATGGGTATAAATATTCTCGAATTAACATGTAGAACCATATTTAGGTGGTCTGGCTGCGGTCGGAGGTTTTTCGAAAGGAAAAGGGCTCTAAAGTAGAGGATTATATGAGCTTTCAGCGGCATCTAAGAAAGTTAGGTTAACTATTTTTTAGATTGTACTTTATTATAGTATTAGTGTTGTATTATAATATCTATGGGTGTGTAACTATGCCCCAATTGTTATTTTGGCATTTATTAGATAAATTAGATGATATGGGGCTTTTTTGGGTAGAATTCAGCCCATTTTCCCCTTATTTTAGAATATGATTATTCCTTAGGACTAGTATTGACTTACTTAGTGCCTTAAAGTGGGATTTAGAATACTTAGACTAGGTGGGTAGGTGCTTGCCTTAGGTTTGGGTCTTAGAGATTGGTAGTGGGCCCTATCGTCCCTTCTTTTAGATAGAACACCTAGAATAGTCCCTTATGGACCTAAATGGCCTTTTTCATTACCTTGGACTAACTTTTTATTTTAGGATGACTTACACATGTCAGGAGCCCTATTTAGCCTTGTTACCTCAGGTAGGGAAGTATTTTTCCATAAATCAAAATCATTGGCTTTGGGATTTGGAATTGCTTACGCTTTTATAAACATAACCATCTAGATTTAAAGTTATGATTGGCTGGAGATACATACACAAATTATTTCCACATTTTCCTATAATTTATCAGTTCCAATTCGAGTTGGAATCTGGTAGCTTTATTATTAGTTATCTGTTTTGGTTTGATTTTGGCATTTACTATTATGATATAATTCTCTAGTTCTATAACACCCACAGACTATCCCCCCCCCCCCCCACGGATTCCATATGGTGCTTGGACTACAAGTAGCCCTATAGATAACCCATGGCATCTACTCAACCACAAAATAAAATTGAGTTAAGTAAGACATAGGTGAAAGATGTAAAATAGTAAGTCTAAAATAATTTGGAATAAACAATCCCAACTGTATTGGTATCTAAAAGAACATTTACTAACTCCAACAAGGCTCTAGCATACTAAGGTATCGCTACAACAAGCCCTAGCTGACTCAAAAACCACGAAGTCTAAAAAAACATAAATAAAGCTACTAAATAAGTCATATTCTAGGCCCTTTGAACTTGAGGAATCACCAACTAATAGGGAGTAGACCAAGGTGATCGTAACTAATTGTGATGTTGACGATGAACACTAGGACCTACATCATAATAGGATTTAGAGAACAAATAGCACATGGTCAGTACTTTTGAAATGTATTAAGTATATGGGAGTGCGTGCAATATGTAAAATGACATATCTCATATAAATGAAAAATATACATGCCATTTGTGCACAGAATCACCCTATTTTATGAATTAAATTGAAAGCTGAGATGTCATAAAGCATAAAGTAGTACAACATAATCTAGTTAAATCAGTGAGTCGTTACACTTAGTTTTCAAAAACAAAGTTTATGAGGGCGATTCTCTTAACTGACATACACTATATGAGCAATATAGAGCCCCACATATACCTTGTTGAAAGAACACAATATACCTTGCTAGAAATAAATCCATAATTTTGGCGTGATCACTCAGGCCCATTTGGGTAAGAAAATAATATCAAATCTTGGCACAATGTAGTTTCTAAGACTAGGATACTCTAAAACCTTGCCCCTCGTTGCTAGATATTACTCCCAAAACCATACTACTGCTCATAATATATATGAAATTCACCATAAAGTAAGCATAAGGTTTTATAAGTCTAGAAACCAATTATGTCTTTATTTCTAATTCATGTCCATAAGTACGTATGTAAATTTCATACTGAATCTAAGTTCCTAAGTCTTGAGTTTCTTATTAACCGAGTAAATCATGTTAAAATCATATACATTTACCATCTTATAGGATTTCATGCCAAGTATGCTAAAATTCAACTCATCAAATCAATCATACGATTAAAACATAAGTACACCATGGATTCTTGTAATAGTATACAATTTAATTCATAGTAGAGCACAATAGTTTAAAATCATGTAAAGTTGGTATGAAACCTATTTATCAAATTCATGAAATCACTTATGAAAATGAAGTTCTTGGGCACAAGGAAGAAAGAAACCTTTGTTCAAACACCAGAAACCTAAAATTAGAGAAATTATTAGGGAAAATTTGACTCTTGGAGCTTGGAAATTTGAGAAAACTCTTTATCTTGTATTCTTGAGTTTTGGAAAAAAGAGATTTTTTGGGGGATTTAGGATGAGTTATTCTGATTAAAAATGGGTTTGGGGTAATACGTGTGGTGAAAGAATGAGCTTGCCCTTAATTTTTGATGAGAAAAAGTTACAAATAGAGGGATATCGGCCATGCCATACCATCCAATACGTAGGATAGGCTATGTATCAGGAGTCCCAACATGAAGAGAGGGCCTATGCACCATTCCACCCATAGAGAAGCCCTTGTATTGGTGATTTTCAAAATGTTCCACATCACGGGGTCTAAAGCAGAAGTCCCCATGCGCGACGCTCGACTTTTTTCTTTGGTACGTGGAATCCTTTTCTGACCACAAACGTTTACCTTTATATAAGTCAAATAACCCCATTTATTACTTTAATAACATAGTGAACCCCCAACTAGCATGCATAATATTCAATGATGTTACAATATCTCCAATTTAGGATCGTTCATCCTCGTAAATGAAAAGAGCTCCAATCCCATCACTGAGTTTAAAGAGATGAATTCATGATATTTAATTTCTAATTGATAGGTGTATAAGTAACTAAATGACATAAATTGAAAATAAATTCAAAAAAGAGACTGTTACCTCATGATGGAGTAGAACTTGATTGGTATAGTTGAGGGTATTTTACCATCATGTCTACTTCTGACTCCCAGGTTTCTCCCTTAATTGACTAGTTCCTCCTTAACACCTTTACCAAAGCAATTTCCTTGTTTCTCAACCTCTGAGGCTAATGATTATCTCAATTGGAACTTCCTCATAAGTTAAACTATCTTTCACCCCAATTCTCTCTATAAGAACTGCTAAGGTTGGATCTCCAAACACTTCTTCAACATGAAAACATTGAAAATTGGGTGGATTGCTGCTAAATCTGTTGGAAGATCTATTTCATAAGCCATGTCTCCAATTCACTTCAATATTTCATAAGGACCAATGTACCAAGGATTGAATTTCCTTTTTTCCGCTAAACCTTATCACCTCTTTCATGGTTGATACCCTTAATCACCTACAACAAACTTTAGCTCCCTCCTCCATACATCTGCATATGAATTTTGATGGCTTTAAGTGATTCTCAATCCTACCAATATCAATCTAACCTTCTCCATAAATTTGAGAATAGAATCTGGCCCAATCTAGGCAGCCTCACTAACCTCAAACCACTATATATGAGATCTACACATATGCCCATACAAAGCATCAAATACAGCCATATGAATACTAGCATGATAACTATTATTATAAGCTAACTAAATTAGAGGCACGCGGTCACCCCAATTTCTTTTGAATTCAATCACATATGCTCTTAACATTATCTTCTAAAGTTTGAATAGTACACTTGGCTTGCCTATCTATCTGGTGGTGGAAAGCAGTTCTCAACTTCACCTTCATACCAATAACCTTTTGAAATCAAGGATGTATAACTTCATATAGTCCTCCATATAACCTAAGGTTTTGACTGGCAAGAAGTGGGCCAACTTAGTCACTCGATCTATAATGACCTAAATTGAATCATGCTAATGTTTAGTAAGAGAAAGTCCCGTAACAAAATCCATATCAATAATTTTCCACTTACAAGTAGGGATGTCGATATCTTGAAGCGTACATCCAAGTCTTTGATGCTCAACTTTAACTAGCTGACATTTGGGACATCTAGCCACAAAGTCTACTATGACTCTTTTCATGCCATTCTAGCAGTAGACTTCCCACAAATTTTGGTACATCCTTGTGGAACATGGATGAATTGAATACTTAGAACTATGAGCCTCTACTAATATCCTACTCTCAATCCATCAATATTTTTAAGACACAAATGACTCTAATAGATAACAACACCATCTCCCTCTTAAGAGAAAATCTCAACCTTTTCTTAGAGACTACACCCATAAACTGACTTAGAAGAGGGTCATCATGTTGTTTTTTCACCTTCACCACAAAAGGTGATTTTGAACCATTTTGTACTGTGAAACCCCCACTATCTGTATCAAGCAAATGAAATTTTAAATAAATTAATCTATGCATCTCTTTATCCAAGTCCTTTTCTCATCACAAACATGGGCTATGCTTGCTATAAATAATCTACTCGGAACATCTACCACCATATTTTCTTTAGCCGGATGCTAGAGCATATTCATGTCATAATATTTAAATAGTTATAAGCATATAATATGGTGGAGTTTTGAATCATTCCAATTAAACAAAAATTAGATACTTTTATGATCAGCGAACACATAAACATGCACTCCATACAAGTAATATTTCTAATTTTCTAGGGTGAAGACTATCGCTACCAACTCTAAGTCACAAGTGACATAATTCTTCTCGTGATCCTTGATCCATCAGGAGTCATAAGCTATTAATCTCCAATTTTGCATTAAAAACACCCAAAACCAACCTTAGTGGCATCATAACATACCATAAACCTCTTTTACCCGATCGGTAAAGCTAATAGCAGGGCTGAAGTCAGCTTATCCTTTAACTCCTGAAAAATATTTCTCATACATATCTGTGTATTCAAACTTTACCATCTTCTATGCCAACTTAGTCAATGGTCCAACTATTGAAGCAAAACCCTCAAAAGATCTCCTATAATATCTGACTAAACCCAGGAAGCTCCTATTGTCAGATAGAGTAATAAGCCTAGTCCAACAACTTGTTATGTCTTTTTTCTAAGGACCTACATGAATACCTTCACCCAAAATCACTAGTCTTTATGAAACCCTTATATGGGATGCCCTTAAGTTATTTCTTCAAATCCTTAAGCTTTGTTGAAGATATTTTTTTAGCAAGGATGGAGATAGGCTGGGTACCAGAAAGAAGGTCAATCTCAAATTTCATTTCCCCATCGAGAGAAATTCTATGTAGATCCTCTAGAAAGACTTTAAGAAACTCATTGACAGCATGAACTGACAAGAGATTTGTGGTCTCAAACTTTGTATGCTTAACACAAACTAGGTGCTAGCACACCCTTTGAAGATTAGTTTTTGGTCTTTAAGGTAGGTTATCAACCGACCTTTAGGTCCTATTGGACTAGTTTTCTACTCGAGCACTGACTCATTAGGAAACTAGAATTTCACAACTTGACTTTGACAATTAACTAAGGCATAGCAGGAATATATCCAATCCATACCAAGAATGACATCAAAATCTATCATATCTAGTTCTATTAAATCTGCTGAAGTGATCTATTAAATGACTGCAATAGGGCACTTTCTATAAATTTATCTAGTAATAACTGACTCTTCAATAGGAGTGGAAACTGAAAAAGGCTCAAAAAGACTTTTAGGACGAACACCAAAATTCACAGCAATAAGTGGGGTCACAAAGGAAAGATTTTATCCTAGATCCAACAATACATAAACATTAATATGGAAGACACCAAGCATACTATGAACTTAAAGTGTGGGAAATATTTTCAATCAAAGGGTCCGCAGATGGTAGTGATGAGGCTGGATAGTTCCCATTTCTATGAACTTAAACTTTGCATGGAGGCATTATCTGTCATACAAAAAGCATAAGTTAGGAGATATATTAAGTTAAAATATAAAGCACAATAAAGAGTATGGAGAATGGAAGGTTCGTTATAATGTCCCATAACCTCTTACTCATAAGCATGGTGTGCTTCATACCTTTGAGCAAGACTTTACATAACACGACTTGTTAGACTTCCTAGAAATCTTTAAACTTTTGTATTTGATACCTATTTTATAACTCCTTAAGACTACCCCTTGGATGTCACACGGTGCTAAGGACTACAAGTAGCCCAAAATTTTGCCTATGGCATCTACCCAACAGTGAATCAAAATTGAGTTAAGTAAAACATAAGTGAAATTTGTAAAATCATAAGTCTAAATTGATTTGAAATAAATAATCCTAAAGTATTGGTATAAAAACGAATGTCTACTAAGTCAAAACAAGCCTCTAGCATACTGAAATGCCACTAGGACATGCTCTATTTGACTTAAATACCATGAAATCTGAAAAGAACATAAATAAAAGTTACTATATAAGTAATTAGTTTCTTTAAATATGTGGACTCACCAATTGATAGATAGTAGACCAAGGTGATCGTGGCTAATCATGATGCTGAGGACAAAATTAGGATCTACATCATAATAGGATGTAGAGCATAAAGAGCATATTGTCAGTATTTTTGGAATATACTTAGTATATGAGGGTGTATGTAATATGTAAAAATAGCATATCTCTTATAATGGAAGATATGTATGCTATGTGTGTATAGACTTACCCTATTTTATGAATTAAATTAAAAGCTGAGATGTCATATAGCTTAAAGTAGTACAACATAATCTAGTAAACTCAGTGAGTCATTGCACTTAGTTTCCAAAACAAAAGTTTCTATGGGAGATTCTCTTAATTAACATAAATTATATGAGCAGTATAGATTCTAACATATGCTTCGTTGGAAGGACACACTATACTTTTTTAGGGTATAAAGCCATAATTTTGGCGTGATTACTATAGACCCATTTGGGTAAAAACATATCATCATACGTATTGTGGCACATAATTTCTAGGACTAGGATATGCTAAATCCACAAACCTCGATGCTAGATACTTCCCCCAAAACCATACTATTGCTCATAATATATATGAAATTTATTATTAAATGAGCACAAGGATTTATAAGTCTTGAAACCAATTATGCCTCTATTTTAATTAATCTCCATAAGTACGTATGTAAATTTCATATTGAATCTATGATATTAAATTTAAGTTTCTTGTAAACTAAGTAAATCATGATAAAATCATATATATTTACCATCTTATAGGATTTCATGTCAAGTATGCTAAAATTCCACTTGTAAGATCAATGATATGAGTAAACATAAGCAAACCATAAATTCTTGTACAAATATGCAATTTGATTCATAAGAGAGCATAATAGTTTAAAATTATGTGAAGTGGTTACGAACCCTAATTATAAAATTCATAAAATCACTTATGAAAATGAAGTTTTTGGGCACAAGGATGAAAGTAAACCCTTGTTCAAACCCCATATACCTGAAATTGGAGAAATTTCTAGGGAAAATTTGACTCTTGGAGATTAGGGCTTGTAAATTTTAGAAAACCCTTTCTTTTGTGTTCTTGATTTTTGGGGAAAAGAGAGTTAACTATTATGAATGAATCTAGGGGATTTTGGATGGGTTATGCTGACTAAAAATAGGTTTAGGTAAATACATAGGTGAAAGGATAAGCTTGCCCATAATTTTTAGTAAGAAAATACTAAAAATTGGACAAGTAAGGGTGTCGGGTGCATCGTGCCACCGAATGCGTAGGAGGAGCAGTGCACTGCGCCTGCCAACATGCAAGGGGGACATGTGTATTGATCCAACCATAGGGCATGCCTTCTAGTGGTAATTTTAAAAATACTCCACAGCATATGGAATTAACAAAAGCTCTTCGTATGTGATGCTTGGATTCTTTCTTCGGTCCTAACATTTTTTCCAAATCGAGACATATGCCAAATATTTTCTTACCTTTATATCGGTTAAATGACCCTATCTTTGTAACTTTAATCATATAGTAAACCCCTAACTAACATACTTAACTTCCAAGGATGTTACAAGTTTTGGTTCGAGTACATCATTTATGACCTATATAAATACTAATTTAGAATTAGATATTTGTAAGGATTTGGAAGTATGGACAAAAATGTAGTATTAGGTATGCTACTCATGCATTAGCCCATTTTATGGTTATTACTATCATGTTCCATCTTTATCTTAGTGTAATTCTTGATTGCACCCACCATGCTTGTGGGGTCTTAGTTGGTTTATATTCCTTTTTGTTTTCACTTTTAGGATTATGGGAGCCCAGTTAGTTTGTAGTCATATTTTATTTTTGTATTTGGGTACTCATTTTATGCTTATATATCACATACTCATTTAAGAGAATCATCCAGATATGCTACGATGATTCTCTTAAATGAGTATGAGCGGGTATCAGAGCCCTACCTTTATTGATTTTATTGTACAAAAGTTGGTCCAACAGATTTTTATGAAATAAGATAGAGATGTTTGTACTTTTATTTGATAGTCTATAGGACTTTAAGAATCTATCCTTTTTTCTTCTTTCATGCTATAACTTGTTTTCAATCGATATCTGGTGATCTAAATTTGTATCTATTTTTATTCATTCTTGGTATCTATTTTTCTTTATTCTTTTTCTATAGAAGGTGAACCTATATTAAATAAAGCATAAGCAACAGCCCTAGTAGAAACAACTCCAGTTGCAGAATTGGTTATTTAAGAAAACGGGTAAGGTAGGGGTAGAGAAAAAGGAAGAAGGATAGCAATACCCACCATGGGTAGAGCTTAGACAAAAGTTGACCAGGCCCGTCAGGGGTTGGTATTATCTTCCCCACCCTAATATTATTTGAGGAGGTTGAGTTAGTGTATGAGAATAGTTTGGAACCAGAAGTGGTGGCACCAACTGGAGGTGTAGCCTTTCCTTTAATGTCTTATAAGGTTATTCAATAAGTTTTGGATTTTTTGAGCAAGTTGGTTGGTATAGGAGCCACTCTCACTATGCTAACTTTTTAGGTTTCGAGTAGTTATCAGACTGCTACTTTAGCTTCCAAAGTGGATGAGTCTTTGGGAACTGATGTATTCCCTGATCTTATGATAGGCTCCATCATGATTGGTACAAAACATGAGTTACTGACTAGGTTTCTGAAAATTAAACCTCCTTTATTTCATGGTGTTAAGATTAAGGATGAGTTTGAGTTTATCTTAGATTACTATAAGCGGCTACACAAGTTTGGGATTATGCAATAACATTGTGTTGAGTTTGTGACTTTTCAACTATAAGGGGATGTTAAGCAATGGTGGAGAGACTATGTGGAGTGTCTGTCACCAATTTTACCCATATTGACTTGGGTTTAGTTTCATGTATTGTTCATGAACATATGAAAGATGAGTTGCTGGACCTTGAGCAGTGTAGTATGTAAGTTGTAGCTTATGAGGCTGAGTTCCATGGTTTATCTCGCTATTCTACCCAGTTTTTAGACATAGAGAAGGAGAATATTTGGTTATTTGTTAAAGGATTAGACACTGTAATTTAGGTATTGTCTATTCACATGACTTCTACAAGAAAGGGTTTCAATGAGGTATCTAATATATAAAGTATCTTGAGGGATTTAAACAGGTTGGTCAGGCTAAGGTATTAGCCAAGAAGTACAAAACTACTGGTAACTTTATTGTTCTTATTCCAAGGGTCACAACCATTAGGCTTATTTGACTCGCCTCATTCAGTCAACTCTACCATCCTCTACAAATGGTCACTCATGGGATATTCAGCAATCCTCAGTTGCTAAAGGCTAAGAGGCATTTTATTCTTCAGCAAACAGTCTTTCTTTTAAGCGAGATCGTTATTACTGTGGTTCTGTAAGGAACTTTCAGGGAGAGTGTCCCATGAGGCAGGTAGGTAATCAAGCACAACAACAGAACAAGGTTGCGTTTCCAGTAGGTAGGGGTAAAAATATTAATGGTCAGGGTCATTCATAAGGTGGATGGGGTAATAATCAAGGAGGTCATGGTGGAAACAAAGGTAATGGAAATACAACATGACTAGTGTTTTATTCCTTTTTAACTCGAAGAGTTGGAAAACATTGATTTTGACTTTTTAAACTATTTCAAAACTTTAAAGAAAATTTTGAGACAATTTAATTAATTACAAAGTCTCCACTTAATTTTTGAGAAAATATATAGAAAAACCAAAAATATTACTTAAAATATTCAAAATAGAAAAACTCTTTTAAGTTTAGAAACTTCGAGTAAGTGATTCCTATTAACACTCTTGGAAGGTTGTTAAGGCACTAACAGTATCTGCTAACTTGCAGTTATTTGTACTACTTGAAAACAAATTTTGACTAACTTTAAAAGGAAAAGTTTATTTTTGAAAAGAAATTGATTAAGAAACATTTATTTTCAAAATTTATGCAAAATAAATTTTGATGATTTAGCGGGGATTTTTAACTAAGTCTAAGAAAACTAAAACAATTAGCATATAAAGGAAAATGGGGAGATTAAAAAACTTAAGCCATTAGACCCAAATTCATAAACCTTGTCCTAAGCTAATTTGGACTTTTGGCCCATTTTCATAATTTAAATATTTGGTCTTTTGGCCCATAACTTGTTCTAAACTAACCATTCGGTCTTTTAGCCCACAACCTTTCCTAAGCTATGTTTTTGGACCTTTGGGGGCCCAAAATCTTTTTCATTTGTATTAGATTACAACTTTGGCTTCGAGGCCCCAAATGAATGAAGAAATAAATGACTAAATAAATTAAAAAACAAGACATAGTAAAAATCAAGACTTTCCAAGTCACTTAGCGACCTTATTAATGGGCTTGGAACCATTTTTCTTCTTCGTCTATCTTCTTGCACCAACACGCTAAATAATCAACTTTTGGACTTAATCTTCGAATAGGTGAGCCTCATTGGCCCATTAAGACATGCACGGGGGGAAGGAGTCCATTTGGACTCCAAAGAAGATTCGTGCAAAGAAAAAGATATGAAAATTAATACGTGGTCGAAAATTTTGCAATTAATAGATAAATTATGAAATGGAAAAAATAGCATTCTCAAGCATAAAAAAATAGCAAAATCGATATCAAAAAAAAAATTATCCAACGAGAAGGAAAAAAACTCATATAACAAAGATGAAGGTAGAGGCTAACTTTTAAGAAGGGAAATCAGTAAACTTCAACTAAGGCGACATTAACAAAGATTCATACATCCATATAATGGCCAACTTTAGTAAAAATGTAACGACCTATGATTTATCTTTCTAAAATATCGTTGATTCTCTTTTGATATTATGAATCAAAGAGAGATACGAATTAAATCTTTACACACACAAAGAGCACATATAACAATCTAAAAGGAGTAAGAAAATTAGAATAAAAGTTTAGAATCTCTAAAAGTGAAATATCATTCAACAATCATAGTATGCATGTCTCAAAAATATCTAAATAATTCTATTTAGCCCAAAAGTTTGAACTTTCTCATCATTTTGACAAAACAACATGCGAACAAAAGAGGAACAAAAATCTTGGATAGAGAAATCAAGCTAGCACTTTATCTCTTATATGAGAATTTGAAATCCATTAAAATAATTAGAAAGCAAATGACAAATTCTTGGCTTAACCAATTACTATTTTATTATGGCGAAACAAACAATACTAACTAATTTTTCAACATAAAAGAAACAACGTTACAAGCTAAAAACAAACATATCCGCCAATAATAAATTTAAACAAGGCATGAGTACGTTTTTTAAGCAAAGATCACCATTTTATCCATAATAATCAAAGGATCAATATTAACTATTCTTTTCAATATAAAGCAAACAATGCTAAAAAAAAATATATCTGCCAACAATGAATTTACACAAGACATAAGTACGTCTTTTAAGCAAAGATCGAAACTTTATCCATAATAATCAAAGAATAAAGCCAAAGAAATATGTTCAATGAGTTTAGCTCATTTTATACCATGAATGTGAAAAAACAAAAATATCGATACCACAATGTCTTATGGCCTTCAAGGCCATCTACAACAAACAATCCCAGCAAACACAGTTACAACTACTAACTATGAAGAAGAAGGAGATGAAAAAGAAAACGATAATAAGAATAAAAAGGGAAAGGTGTGTTTACCTTTTTTGGGACAACAAAATGAGACTTCAAACTTTCTTCGAAGTCGATCACCACTGAAAAGCAATCTTTCGAGAACCCCGATTAGACAACTGTGAAAATTTTTACTAAAGAAAAGAAATTTAACTATTTGCTCAAAAGTTTTTTTCCACTCTTTGAGACTTTTAGACTTTTTTTTCTCCTTGAAACTTGGTCTTTCTATCAAAATAGTGGTAGTATTTATATGAAAGGGTGGAGATCCAATTCTATTAATTCACCAATGTGAGAAAAAATATTTAGGGGTGTTTTTGAATTTTTTAAAATTTAAAGATAAGGTGAAATTAAAGATAAGGTGAGGGAAAATTGTACTATGTATTATAATTTTTGAATTTTAAAATTTGAAAAAGGACAAAGTTGAGGGGGGAATGGTACATTATAGTGCAATTTTTGAATTTCAAAATTGGAAAAAAAAACATGGTTAAAGGAGAAACTGTACAATATAGTACAATTTTTGAATTACAAAATTTAAATTTAGAAAAAGGACACGGTTGAGGGGGAATTATACAATGTAGTATAATTTTTTAATTTCAAAATTTAAATTTTGAGGTTTCAATTTAATTTTGGTGGGAATTGGGTAGATATTTTAAGAGTTTTTGGGACTTTAGGGTTATTTAAAATATAACCCCAGCTGGGATTTAAAATTTAGCCAAAGTTATTTAATTTTGACCATATTGAAAATCAATTGGACAATTGCATTGCAATTATGACCAATTTGATTTAAATTATGGAAAAATCTAATAGATTGACTAAATTAAATTAAAATTCAACAGAAATAATAATTCCCTTAATCCTGAGCTTCTTGGTTTAATAAAATAGAATAAAAATTTCTCTAAAAAAATAGTTTTGAGAACAAATTTTATTTAAATCAATACATTATCCTTTTAGATTAATTTCAAGCTTAATCAGTAAAAGTTTAAATTTTATAAAATGTTCATTTAAGTAACAAATTTTTTACAATTTCGCATATGTAAATACGAAAACATATAATTGTCAACTAAGTGACAAAATTAACCCAAATAAATATTTTGTAGCGCATTTATCCCAATGAAATAAATATTTAAATTTTATTAAAAAATAAAGAAACCCAGGGTTAAATTTAGTCTTGGAGGGTAAAAATTAGGTGTCAACAATTGACTTCTCCCCTTGGGTAGGGTGGATGCAAGTAACCCTAGGTAAAGGGAGTTTAACATTCCTAATTTTTGTTCGACTATAAATTCATTTCTGAAAGAGATTGATTTTCGCATGAGTTTCATGGAGTTATGGCCAGACCTCGGTATTAGGCTTCCGACATATCTTAGGTTACATGAGATTTCAGGCCACTTGTAGTTCAGAAAGCTTGATTTAAAGCAGGATCTTTAAGAATTTCACAAGTTATTTTAGTTTTTGCATTTTTTATAAAATCAAAAAGCTGGGGAATAAGGATATTGGGGAAAGGTTGGAATGCAATCAATTTTTTAACATAGAGTCCAGCCAACAAATACCCAAGACTCAGGGAATCAGATTGCTTGTAGTTTAACTCAATAGATAGAAAAGATAGTCTTTTATTTCAGACAATCATTGGTTTAGGATAAGTGATAAGTTGATTGAGTTGTGGAAAAAAGGCTTGTAACCTCTTAACCATTAAAGTGGTATCCTTCACATCCATAGGCAAGAACCTACCTGGACATAATTTCCTAAACTCTAAGTATATTATTACTAGAATTTGAAAGAAAGAGAAGGTTACCCTCGACATAAGTTTAGAAATATCTCGAAGGTAAAGCTGAAACTAGAACATCCTAAAATAACCGCATGCCTTCTAATAGGATTATTGTTTGATGGTGGTGGCAATTATCCTTTATCTCGCGTCTAAGGATTTTGACGTTCCTCTCTAGTCTATGTCCCATTTTGTTGCTAAGAAAGAGTTCCACATTATGCTGCATCCTATCTGGAGTCGTCCTCGCCTGTCATTTTGATTTGAGATTTTTATCCTCTCAGATGATCTCGATGATTTCTCAAAAATCATTAGTGCTAAACATAATTCTTGAAAGAGATGTATAGTCTTTTACCATATCTCCACATAAGTTGTTTCCTAAAAACTGAAGTAATCCTCTCATGTACCTGTTTGGAAGGAAACAACTTGCAATAAAAGACATAACAACCCTCTATATTGTTGTATAATTATCTCATTTGTCAATTGAATATGTCTTTAAAGTGGAGTGGCTCTTTTGGACACGGACAACATTTTATGCAGAATGGTCCCTGCAAACGTGTAATACTGATGTGGCAACCCTTTTGGTCACCTATAAAGCTTATTGTAGTTAAATGATAACATCTCCAATTACTGGCCATGATTCTTTGCATTTAACCTTGGGTAAATCTTGTGCACCTTTTGTATCTATACTACTCATTGATTTCCTTTGAATTATCAGTATTTGAATAATCTTGTGCATTATTTGAAGTCGGATATGAGGCAACTTACAAATATCCTTTGAATGACTAAATTTTAGGTAGTCTTGAATATTATCCAATCATGGATAAGAGGTAGCTTATAGATATCCTTTCAATCGCTAGCTCTCAGGTATTCTTGCATATCATCCGACTTCTAATATAATATGACTTATATATATATATATCTCAAATTGCTAGTGTTTGGGTAATTCTTCATATAATAATCTTAGATATGACATGGCTTATAGATAACCCTTGGATGTATCAATTTGATAATCTCGCATATTCTCCGATAAGGATTTAGTTGCGACTTATGAATAACCTTCAAAGTATCGATCTTTGGGTAACCTTGCAAACTATCCAGTTAGGATGTTGTTGCAGCTTACAGATGACCTATGAACTATCAACTCATAGGTAATCTTTCACACTATTCTATTTCATAAAATATGACTTATAGATGACCCTCAAATTATCAATTTCTAGGAAATCTCATATGTCGTCTGTCTTCAGATAACAACTTAAAAATGTCCCTTCAAATAACATTCTTTTGATGTATTCAGATGTTGATTCATGAAGTGATAAGTTATCCTTGATGCCAGAGTATTCTATATTCATATGTCAATAGATATTAAATGTTGACATATCCTCGACGCCAACGTATGCTATCTCGTCAATGAAATGAAATGCCCCTCTAGGGAATGAACAGTTTTACATGAGTCTGTTTGTCTGCATTTTGGCTTTCTACACGTACCATTCACTTTGCTTCAAGGCAAATTTTACTGATGACTTTCTTGCTCTTCTTTCTCTTAGCAATTCCTTTGATTTTGGTTTTATAGGAGCGCCTCCTTTGACCATACCTTTGCTCAAGGTAAATATTTAGTAGACCCAAATTCACTTTTTCTAGCGTCTAGTTTTAAAAAATAGATAAGGTGTCTTTCTTTATTCTTCATTGTCTCAGGAAATGAGATGGACAATACAAAAGTTCCTCGATAAACGAGTATTAAACCCATCTCTAGGGCTACTAAAAAATACCATACTTGAGCATTATATGCTATGGTGTAGCTTCCAACTCGCTTCGGGACTTTTGAAATAGATTCCCATTTTTGTATATTGATCCTTGCATCCTAAAAAAATTGACTAGCTTTGAGTGAAACTACTCTTTGTTGACCTCCTTCGATCCTTGGTTTGCTCCTCTCCATCTTTTGGGTGCTTCGTCATGTTGGGACATCCACCCGGACTCCCTATTCCAATAGATGCCTAGGAAATCACTAAGTAAAAGATTTGTATAGATTTTTAAAAGTAGTCCTAATATTTTAGAAACTAGTTTCAAAAATTTCTATAAAAGCCTTTTAGAAAATCTTTTCCAGTCATGTGATGTATTAGCTCAATTAAAATCTTCCTCTTGGTTCTAACTATATCTGACATTTGAAAGAGGATTTCCAAGGATTCATCATCGTCGTTTAGGCTTTCTATTAGAAGTTTTGTCATAGCCGGATATTTAGTCTACCCAGACATTATCGCAGCTGGCGATTTCTAAAGCTTGACTTTGACCTATGGTGTTAGGGGATTTCAAATATATTCCAATATGTTAGTGGAAATTTTGAGGACCACTTCAAAATATCTCCCCAAGGTTAATTTATATGAGATGATCTCAGCTCGAGAGGATTCAATGTCTTTGCTGGTCTTCATTCTCTTTGTCGGATGATGATCTTTCTTTTGTGAATTTTTGATATTTCTTCTCAAAAATTCTTCCCAGTTTCTAATTCCTGGGGTTATATGACCAAGCCATTGGGGAGCCTACGTATCCCGTTGAAGCAGGAATCAGGTCAAACATAGTTTAGGACTATGCTTGGTGCATATAGAAAAATATAATGAGTTGACTGAGGCTGACATAGGCCGCCTACGTATCACTTTCTTGGAAATTTAGTTCAAACATATTTCATGGATAAAGGAAAGGATAAATTCACCTAAAGGGTTGAACAAAGCCGACATAGGCCGCCAACGTATTCCTTTCTTGAGAATTCAGGTCAAACATAGTTCGTTCCTAAAAGGAGAGGTATTCTAGGCCATTACAAATCATAAAAAAAATACTTTCAAAGAAGCAATTATAAATAAGAAAAAAAAATAAAATGAAAAAAAGTCTTCAAGCATAGTGTCTTTTTACCTCAACGAAATTGATTGATTTGGTCTACTCTTGACTATCCATCTCAGATAGAATCAGAGCTCTTTCACATAGTACCTTGGAAACTAGGTGTATTACTTGCCAATTCAAAGAGAACTTGTCTTTGTACTCTTCTTAGTGAGAAAATATGCGTTTGAGAACCAATTGCTCGACTTTAAATGTTCGAGATCTTATTTTCTTACTGAAGCCACAGATCATCCTGTGTTGGAACAATTGACTATATATAAAACAACCATTATTTTCTCATCAATCAATATGAGTTATTCATAGCGAGCGCAAAACCATTCTTCGTTATTTAATACGGCTTCTTAAATAATCCTTAAGGAAGATATTTCAACCTCTGCATGTATCACAGTTTCATTCCCATAAACAAGTAGATAAGGGGTTGCCCCAATTGAGGTTCAAACTATTGTGTGTTACCCTAGCAGATCATAAGGCAATATCTCATGCCATGATCTATTCTTTTTGATCATCTTTCTCAAGATCTTCTTGATGTTCTTATGGAAGCTTCCATGGCAATATTAATTTATGGATGATATGCGATCGAGTTATAATGAACAATATTGAACTGGTCATAAATCTCTTTCATTAAGTGACTATTTAAGTTAGCCCCATTATCAGTAATGATTGATTTTGGCACTCTAAATCGGTAGATCAAGTTATTCTTGACAAAATCTGCAACTACCTTCTTGGTGATGGCTCTATCCGGGCAATAGATTTACGAACTTACACTCTCTTAGCCATAGTTCTATCCATTTATATATATATATATATATATGTATGCATGTATGTATATATGTATTGTATTACTAGTACTATACTTGATAATATTGATGAGATTGATGATATGGGTTTTAGTTCAAGTCTTTTGATTAATGATGATATTCATGATATCAGTTTCAAGTTTAAGTCGGACGATTGATGGTGATATTCATGACATGAGTTTCAGGTGAAGTTCGGTGACTGATGATAATATTGATGATATAAGTTCATACACTGGGTTACACTATGACACTTAGATCGGTTATGGTATTGTGGATTATGTTTGAATTCATCCTTGCATGTGCATTCCTTATCACTAGTATGTACCTATATCTATCATATTTTTGGGGGGTTGCATAGGTATAGGTATGACTTTTGTTTGCTGAGTATTGGTTGAAGCTTCTGAGCCAATGTCGAGGGTGGTTTATAAATGTCTTGGTTAGGTATTGTTTGTCCAAACTAGCTGATTACTCACATTGTTGTTGTTGTTGTTGTTGTTGTTGTTATTATTATTATTATTATTATTATTATTATTATTATTATTATTATTATGGATAGTTCATAAAAGATTGATTATTGATCTGGTACTGTGGTTTGAGGTATGATTCTAATTCTTTTCTTTATGGTAGCTTTATTATGAATAATCACTCATATTTAGAAATGTGGATTAGAGATCCTGATTTTGTTAGTCCTAGTTCCTACTATAATTAGGAGGTCATAAGATGCTAGTATGACTACTTTAGGTTGTACCTTTGGGTTAGCCTTGTTATGTACATACATTTATATATGTAATCATGGTATTATCGGGTATCCTTCCCTTCCTTCATGTGTTCATGTTGTATATCCATCCCTTGGCCTTGTATACTATTACATATCCTTCACCTACTCTTTATTTGTATATGGTCTAGCAATATACGATATAGTTCTAGGGTTCCTAAGTATGGAAAGAATAGGATAGTTTATCCTTATTGCCTCCTTAGATTTACTATGTTAGTTCTCTAGATATTTGAGTGTTGTTTACATTCTTGCTTGCATGTTATATATATTTGAATTATCTTTGGAGCTAAATCAGTAGTTTCCTATTATGTACCACGTGTTTGGTACTCATACTACACTTCTGTAACCTGCAGATCATATTACAGGTTCTTGCCGTTGTTGTATGTGTTGTACGGAGTAGCTACTTTTCAGAGACATAGGGTTAGCTCCTTGCATTCAGAGAATTTATATTCTCCCTACTCTGTATTAGACTAATCTCTATGTTATACTCAGAGATGGGTTATATTAGTATATTCATGTAATACTTCATTTTGTGATCTTATTATATTAGAAACTCTTGTCCTAATTTCACTGGGTTTTTGGATTATCTTATGTATTTCAGTTTTTTATTTCATTTATTCTGCATTCTTCCTCCATTTATCTAAGTAGTTCGTTACTAGTAGTTTAGGATTCTGGGTTGGCTTGCCTAATAATGGATTATAGTAAGCGCCATCAAAACTTGAGAAACTGGGTCGTGACATACCAGCTCCTCCACAAATGTCAATCTCTTATCCAACTTAATCGAGTCCCATCAAAGCACATAAGACTCATCAGGAATGTACCACCGCAACATAAGAACATGGAAAAAATGATGAATAGTAATGAAATCAATGGGTAAGGATAACTCATAAGCCACCTCTCCAACTGTGTGAAGGATCTCATAAGGTCCAATATATTTGGGACTGAGCTTGCCTTTCCTCCAGAACCTCATCACATCCTTTATGAGCAATGCACGAAGGAATACTCTGTGTCTAACTCCAAATCTCAATGCACGAAGTCTACAGTCTATATAAGCCTTCTAGGTACTCTGAGTTGCACTCAACCTATCCTGAATCACCTTAACTCTATCCAACATCTCCTAAAGCAAGACAATACCATGAAGTCTAATGTCAAAGGCATTAAACTATCCAATTGGAGATCGAGAACGTCTAGGATATAATACCATAAATGGAGGCATGTCATACTCGAATTGTAGCTCTCATTTTACACGAACTCTGCCAAAGCTAAGTTTTATTTCCACTGACATTGTAAATCCATAACACGGGCTCGAAGTATATCCTCATGAAACTCAATAGTCCGTTCTGACTGCTTGTTGGTATGAGCATGAAAAGTTGTGCTCAGATCTACCTGAGTACAAAAACACTCCTCAAAATCTCTCCAGAAACTAGAAGTGAACATTGATCCTCAATCAAGATGATCGATATCGGCACTCCATTCAAATGGGATATCTCATGAATATAAATACGGGCTAATCTCTTGGAATTGAAGGACATCTAAATAGGAATGAAACATGCCGATTTGGTCAACTGATCTATAATTACCCAAATACCATTGGAAACTTTGGTGGTGCAAGGCAAACTACTAATGAAGTCCATGATGATCCGCTCTGACTTTCACTCGGGAATGGGCAATATCTGAATCAAACCGTTAGGTCCTTAATGCTCAGCCTTTAACTACTAACAACATAGGCAATGAGCTACAATGTCCACCATATCCCTGTTCATGCCACTCCGCCAATAATTTTGCCTCAAATCTCTATAGATCTTAGTTGTACTAGGCTGAATGGAATATCTGGAGTTGTGTGCCTTGCTAAATATCGATTGAATCAAGTAACCCACTCTCAAAACACAAATACGATCATAAAATATCAGAACACCCTCAGAATATATGGTATCTCTCTTGGATTCACCACTCAACACTTGATCAAGGATGATTAATGTCTCATATCCTTGAACTAAAGACTTTGAATCTTCTAAAATAAGTCAGACCTAGCCTCAATACTAGCAAGAGTCGTCATGGGGTCAGAAATATAAAGTTCCACTATCACGTTTGCTAAGGACTAGATGTCCCATGCGAATGAACTCTTAGAATCTGAGATAGAAGCCAAAGTTTCCTTACTCAATGCTTTTCGGCTCAAGGAATCCTCCACCACATTCGCTTTGCTCGGATGATATTATATAGAGATGTCATAATCCTTAAGTAACTCTATCTATCTACACTTCCTAGAATTAAGCACTCTCTATATCATAAGATGTTAAAGACTACCATGATCCATGTAGATCTCATAATGCATGCCATATAGATAATTACTCCAAATCTTAAGCGTGAAAAATAACCCCACCAACTCCAAAGCATGAGCGGGGTAGTTACACCCATGTAACTTTATCTTTCTCAAAGCATAAGCAATAATTCAAGTTGTTGCATAAGCACACGACCTAAACAAAAACTGGAAGCATCACAATATATGGTGAGTCCCTCACCCATAAAATAAAGAGCCAATATAAGAGCTAAACACTCCTCGTGGCACTAGAAAGGAACCTTCTTCTGGATCAATCTAGTTATTAGCACTACAATAGTAACAAAAGACTCAATGAACCAGCTGTACTAATTGGTCAAACTAATGAAGCTACGAAACGTATAGATATAGGCCTGGCCCAATAACTAATAGCCTCAATCTTCATCGGGTCCACCATAATCCCATCCATAGATACCATATGTTCTAGGAATATCACAAACTAGAGTCAGAACTCACACTTTGAGAATTTTTAAAAAAGCCAATGATCTCTCAAAGTCTAGAGCACAATCCTCAAAAACTGCATATGCTCCTCCCAACTCCTCTAATACGTAAGGATGTTTTCAATGAAGGCAATAAAGAAAGAGTCCAAATTAGGCCTGAATAGATGGTACATAAAATATATAAATGCAGCTGGGGTATTGTTCTATCCAAGAGACATTACCAGGAACTCATAATGAACCTAACGAGTTATGAAAGTTGTATTTGGGATGTGCTCAGCTCGAATCCTCAACTTATGGTAATCGAAACTCAAGTCAATCATAGAGAACACCCCTACCCCTTGAAACTGGTCAAATAAATCATTATTGTGAGTCACAGGATACTATTCTTCATTGTCACCTTATTAAGCTGTTTATAGTCAATAAAACATATGCAAGGAACCATCCTTTTTCTTTTTGAATAAGGTAGGAGTACCCCAATGAGACATACTCAGTCAAATGAAACCTTTACCTAGAAGATCGCGATGCTGAGAATTTATCTCATCAAGGACAACAATAGAAACATGATAACGTACCATAGAAATAGGTTGGGTGCTTGCTAAAGATCAATAAAAAACGTAATATCAATCTCAGGAGGAAGATGAAGTAGATCGGTAGGGAAAACATCAGGAAACTCATAGACTATTGGAATAGAATCAACCGAGGGGCTCTGTATGCTAAAAACACGAATATAAGTGAGATAATACTCATAATCCCTTGGAATAATTTTCCTACTCCAAACGTAAGAAATAATCCCTTCTAGATCATGACTAATAGCTCCTTGCCAAATAATTGGGGTTCAGATGGGCATGGATAATGTAATGGTCTTGGCAAAACCATCCAAGACCGCATGATAGGGTGTCACAACCTAATTTCTTAGGTTATGATGGCGCCTAATATGACCCATCAGTAGGCAAGCCAATCCCGTAGTTCAAAACTACTATTAACATATTACTAAAAAAAATGAACAAAAGCATGTGAAATAGATGTAATAAAAGACGAACATACATAAGATAAACCCAAAATCTGGTGAGATCATTACAAGAGCTTCTAAGTTAAGAAAAAGAAAAATGGGTAATAAATGAATATACAGATACGACCATCTCTTAATAAAAAATAAAGACTACTCTAGTACATAAGTGGTAGGAAAGTAATACTTCAAACGTCAAAAGCTCACTCTATATCTCTGAACTATGGCTGCTTCGCATGATGCACACCATATCATCGATAACTTGTACTATGATTTTTAGGCTGCAGAAGTGTAGTATGAGTACCAAAAACATAGTACTCCAGAGGAAAATACCGACTGAGATCAAAAGATAATGCAAATATACATAACATGTAAGCAAAAATGTAAACTGCATTCAAATATCCAATAACTTCATCATAAAGCTAATGAGATAGTAGGAATAAACTATCCTATTCATATCCATGAAACTAATATAATAAGACTAAAGCGGTATTAAGTATGAATTATTCCATTCTAGCCATATTGAAGAACCTCGACACTATATTGTATATCACTGGCCAATATAAGAATTAAGAGCAAAAGAAGATATATTTAAGTATACAAGTCCAAGGAATGAATATATAATATGACTAGGTGAAGAAAGGAAGGGATATACAATAATACCATAGATATATATAGATAGATATACATAAACAAGATCAACTCGAGGTACAACCTAAATCATCAGATTGGCACCTTAAGACCTCGTACTCACAGCCAAAACTAGTGCTAGTATAGTCAGGGTTCCAATTCATACGCCTAATCACATTATAATCATGCATAATAATATAATCACAAGTAATAAAAGCCAAAACCATACCTCAAATCTTGATACCCGATTATCAACAAAGCTTCCACAATATTGCCAAAACAATGATCATAACAACAATAATAACAATAACAACGACAACACGAGTAGCCGACCAGTCCAGACAAACAATACCTAATTAAGCCATTCAGAAAACCCCACCACTGTAGGCTCTAAAGGTTTGTTCAACATACAATATACTATAAGCCATATTCATCACCCTTACCAATGTAACCCCCTTAAGGCTAATATATATAGGTGCAACTGGTGATATGCGATACAAATGCAAGAATGAATGCCCATATATAATATTTAATACCACAATCGATCAAAATACCATAAGTAACCCAATGTATAACATCACCCCATCAGTATCATAATTAATATTCGTACTTCAATCAGTAAATATATAATCAATAGTCGAACTAGAATTGATAAATATATAATAAATAGCCAAACTCATATCGGTAAATATATAATTAATAGTTGAACTTGTAAAGGTAAATATATAATCAATATTCGGACTTAAACTGGTAAATATTTAATCAATAGCTAGACTAGAATCGGTAAATATATAATCATTAGATGGACTTGAACTGATAAATATATAATCAATAGCCGAACTCTAAATAGTAAATAAAGTTAATATCCTCAACATCAGACAACATCGGGCTTTACCCAAATTTTATATCATCCATACTATCATTCTATTTCGTTTCATATCGGAGAGATGTGAATGTAGATATAAAATAGGTGTGTGGACTTAAGTCGTAGCTAAAAGGAGTGTAAATTTGTAAATCCATTACCCATGGTAAACTTTGGGACTAAATCATGGTAGATGTATAGAAAGAGTTAGAATCTCTCACAACTAGAGTAAATAGTAGTATCAGAATCATAGATTGGAATCTATCTTGGTTTTTAAAACCTTATTCTCAATCTCATTACACACAAGTCATCCATTAAGAGAGTGCAATTATTGTTATGAAGAAATTAGTTTTTAAGGTGAGAAGTGGGATTTAACCCCTATTTACGTAAAAAATAATAAAACCATATTTTTGTTGGAAACGTACCATTTCTAATATTTAGTTATCATGAATGTACCGAATCTATGCATACCATCACCAGTATCCAAACAATGAAATCATAAAAATTAATATGTCGATAAAACACAACCATTTTCTCTACACAGATGGAATACTTAGTAGAACCAAACAAATCAATATCATGAACATGGCCTCCAAACTAAGAATGTTTCCGGAAATAGATACCACATAATAATGATGGCCTAAGGCCCAATTGTATATCCAGCATAATCATAACATCATAATTTGGGGGAAAACATCATAATTAACCAAGTAATTGATAAGAATTTCGAAGGATTCATTAGCCTTATCTATAACTAATTTGCTAAGAACCTAGGGTACTATGATTGTTGAAGAATAATAAGTATTTTACCTTATGGGTCAATTCACCCATCTAATTCCCGCACTGCAATATTCTATGCTAGGTCACTGTGTTCTACCCACAATCACTCTTCACATTCACATTCGCATTCAATAAATAAAATACATGATCTTGTGAAGAAGAGTAGACATATGTCCACCACAAAGTTGAACTGTAAATCCTTGAATCATCCACAAAATATTTGTCTTCACTACTATAAAAATTGTAATCTACGCTTCATTCGAAGTAAAATAGGACCCATATTTCCATATAACAGGTCGAATTAAATTTTAGGTCAAGAACGAGCCTGTTAGGACTATAAATGGAATCCAAATATTGAACCCATCATGAGGTCCCTAGAAGGACAATAAAGTTGTGTTCAAACATTAAGCACAAATAAGGCACAAATCGATTATTAAATCTACCCTTAAAGTGTAAGAATTCAAAGCCCTAATTTCTATGAATTTATCAAGAAATTAAAGGAATCTTACAATAAATTTGAAGGAAAATCACGAAATAATTGATAACCAGGCTCCCCAAATCATATATATATTAAAATCCCACATAATCTCACTATTTAGTGTTTAAGCTATAAAAATGGATGAGAAAATGGCAAAAACATACTGAGAAAAGGTTATTTCTACCCATTATGAGTTCTTGAGTCTCACGATCATGACCTGAACTTTGCGGTCACAACATATTTTTGCTGGACACATGAGCCGTGATCGTGATGAGAGCCTCACGATCACATCTTGATCCTGGTCAGAGTCTTAATTGAGACATATATATCAAGATTGTGGTATCTTAGTGACTGCCAAGGGTATTGTAATTTCGACCCTAGGCACCGCGATTATGATGCACCAGACATATCAGTAGACTTGGAAAATTGACAAGTCAACACCAAGCCCTCAGGATTCATTCAAATCCTATATACACAAACAAACTATGTAACCATAACATATTTGATGTTTCAGACCAAATGGCGAAGTTGAAATTTCCATCCGAGGTCATTTTGACAAAATATGGGTCCCATACCTAATTTCCATTTTCTTAACTTTCCAACCAACAGGTCAAAATAAGCCTGAGTTCCATGGGAGCCAAACCAAGAGTCCACCTAGTCTAAAGTCGAAGTTCCAGAGTTGATGGTGCTATTAAAATTCTCATCTGAGGTCATAATACAAGGATTTATGGTCTAAGACCAAATCCTAAACAACGAAAGTTCTAAAATAATGAAATGAGCCCAAAATCCAAATTGACTATCCAATCACTGAACCAACAGTTCTAACAAGTCATAAATGGCCTGTAGCTTTTTTAGAAGGCTCGAAATCCTCAAAATGAACAAAAATCGAGTAAATGGCCTAGAGGATCATTACCTAGGGGATAACCAGTCAATGTCCAGAATCAAATCAAAATCCACCATATCTTACAATTATATCCACTTGAGTATCAAACTCTCAAACTGTCATAACAAAAGAACTATAAACCTGATCTACTACTAAGGAATCACCCATAATAGTAGCTACACATAATAGCATAGATAAAGAATACCAAGTTAGTTCTATCTACGATACATAATAAGCATATACAAAAGTTTTTCGTTAGCACACTAAAATCATACTTCTAATGACAACGTCAAAGTCTTTACCTCAGGTCTAGAAAGTATGGCATAAATTTAACCATACTCTCTACTTAGCTGGGATCTTGACTGATCTTCTGTCATACCTACTTGAGGACAGCTATGAGTACCTTGGGGACCACCCTGATAACCATGTATACCACCTCTTGCAGGGAAGGTACAACCCTAATTAGTAGAACACTCTAAGAAACAAGAACAACTACCACACTACTGGGACACTATCAAGAAATAACCAAAGGCCACACAGTAACAATATGCCATTAGAGATACACTGAACCAGGAAGATCCAATATACCAAAGTAACCACAACAACTAGGATACAAAGAAGATAAATCCCTCAAATACACATCACAACTCTGGCCAGGATAATCATATAGCTAGACTAACCTCCATCTTTAATTTATAGTGTAGTATAAATGGGTTTACTATACTGACCCAGATGCTGATATGGTTGATGCGGATAGTACCTAGCTTGAGAACCACAAACTCTAAACTATGAGCTACTATGGCTCTCGCTGAAACTACCCTGATATCGCGACCTCTTACTGCTACCCCCTTGGGCCTCATAATGTATCTCCTTTAACACCCGAGCTTAATCAAAAACCTTTAAAAAATATAACTATAATAACTAACTTTAAGTATCCAGGTAAAGAGAAAGTCTCAATCTCCAAAAAAATCATCGAACTCGCTCAAACTCGATCGATAAGATAGTGTAGTATGCCTAGCTGACTTATGGAACTGAGCCTCATACTATGCAACACTCATGCCACCTTTCTCCAATTGAGCAGTAGTCCCTCAAAAAATTTCTAAGTCTAAGAGGTATATACTACTCCAAGAAGATCTCGAGGAATTACGTCCATATAATTGGTAGAGATCTAGTTGGCCTTGAATTATGATAAACCCTCCACAAATGTCGAGCTAAAAAATCTGACTAAAAGTATTGTAATAGATAACACGAGTCTTAATTGGGCCCAATTATGAAGCCTATCATCACAAGTAATGAAGAACTCATAAGTATCCTTTCCTAGAAAACTAGGCAGCATCAATCTACAATATCTACTCATTATCTTCTGCTACTCAATAGACATAACGGGTTGGGTAATGACAAATAAGAAATTACTGACTAAGCAACCACCAGTGCTAGAGGGACCTCAACTCAGTGAATCATAGCTACAGGTTGCTCCCCTACCTTAGAACCACTCTAGATTGTAGACTGTGTGCTACTAATGGTGCACCACCAACTAATCGCAAAAGCTGAATAATTACATCCCTGAGCACCAATGAAGAAATAGACCCTGGTGGAGCCTGGGTTGGTACTTGTCCCACCCCTAGTTAGGGTAGAGGAATATCAAGTGTGGGAGTAGAAATAGGGTAACAATGAAGTCTTTCTATCCCTGTCCTCGACTAGAAAAGCATCTCTCAGCTATCCTCTAGTACTAATAATACTGGTAAAACTGTATCTGACACCAATTTTTCACTAACCAATTTCCAAGTCTTGATGTAACCTACTTTATCCCACCAGTACGTGACCCAAACCATAGTCGGAATTATAAGCAATGGGCTAATTTGGTGAAAAATAGCATAAATTTTGAGGTATGCAATAACTAATAATATTAATAATAATAATAATAATTGAAGATAAGTAAGTGAAATATCATATCCCATAACCTAGTAGTGTAAGTAAAACAACCACTATTAAAAAAATACGAGTACGATAATAGTAAAATATATATCAGTCTTGAAAATTGAAAGACTAAGAAAAACAAAAAAATGGAAAATAAAAATTTGTTGAAATTTAAGTTATATATCTGTTAAGTATTGAAGGAAGAAAGACAGATTTAGTGAACATATGTTGTTGTGCACTTACCCTTCACCTTGTAGTATCTTTTGGTATGTTTTGCGCTATGCCTTGATATTTCTACTATATTAAAATGCATCTTGTGGTATGTTTAATTGGTATTATAACTTCTAGTATGGTAAAATGCATCTTTCTTATAATATAGATAAATCTATCCTTACTGGTACTTAACATTGACATTTCAAGTATAACTATAATCTTGGATTCTAACTTGTAGAGCTATAATTGATCTGGTGGTACTTGGTTTACTACTTTTTGTTAATAAACTTTATCTTTTACTAAGCACCCATATATTTGTTGTCTTAATGTATCCAGTTGTCATAACCTAATTTTTGAGTCATGTGGCACCTACTTCATCCCACCAGTAGGTAAGCCAAACCATAGCCTCGAGCTAGAAACAACAGGCTAATTTGATGGAAAATAACAAAATGCCAGAGGTGTGCAAGTAAAAGACTTGCAAGCAAATAAATCATAGAATAATAATAATAATAATAATAATAGAAGATAAAAAAGAGAAAAAAAACATCTCATGACCTAGTAGTATTAGTACAAGATCCACTAATTCAAAAAGAATACGAGTACTATAATAGTAAATATACATCAATCTCAAAAATGGAAAGACTAAGCAAAATATAGAAGATAGAGAAAAGGTCAACTCTATCTCGGAGAGCTTACCTTATCTTCAAAATCTAACTTGCACGACTGCAGCATCAATGACAGAAACTCATAATTGGATCTACACCAAAAAGGTAAAACAGTGTATTATGAGTACCAAAGCTATGGGTACTCAGTAAACATCATCGATCGACTAAGCTAAATCAAAATATAAATATAATCAAATATGAGATAAATAATGCTAAGCCATGGTAAGAGGGAAAATCTAGAATAATGCTCAAAATATTGTAAATAAATAAATAGAACAAAAATAATATTATCGAAGGCATAGCTAGAACAAAAATAATATGATTAAAGTCATAACTATATCTATAAAACTGGCCCCCATATGCCAGTAAGTGCAATAAAGTATATAACCCAATGTGTGCCCCTATAAACCTAGACGGTGCAATAAAAGAAAAGATATAATTGAAATTATACTAATTAAGCAATTCTCAAAATTATTCGTGGATCCTCCTATAACGTATACACCAGACTCGAACCGATTCCATAATAAACATACATGACCTCACCATATCAAACTTGAACCAAAAAACTTTTCATTTTATTTTAGACTTAATCCAAAACTTATAGCACCGTTCACTAAACTTGAACTTGAATGCATAACATAAATAGTGGCAAAATTAAACTGAACTAAAGATCTAATAGCCAGACTTAAATCGAAACTAGTATCATCATCTAAGTACCAATCAATAATAATCATCTTTTATCTAAACTCTTACAACTCTAAAATACACATATAGACGATATACACACCTATAAAATCTACAAGGAGCCATCCATAGTCCTGGCTAAAGTGGGATAGAGTGGCCCACTTCAAATCCCAAAATCTATTCTAAGGAAAATTTTACCCAAGACTAGGAAAAGGTATATAATTTAATACTAGATATTAAATAAGCCATATTTAGTTATAAGATAACAATTTTACCTAAGAAATGAGTAACTAAGTCAATCATGCCTAATTTACGATTCCTTAATAACTAAATAATCCAAATTATACTAAATATACCTCCAAGTTATAATTTCCATCCCATATCCATACATTATCATAAATGTATGTCAATTAAGATGAATATAAAAGGAAGGTAAACTTAGCTTACCTAGACACCGAAGAAAGCTCAATAAAATTCCCTAAATCAATGATATTCCCTTCTAAGAAGCTTACTGCATGATGCCTCCCAATCAAAATAATAATCTACTTATTAATATGAGAACAACAGTACCCATATTGTATTTTGTGGTTTGGGTCTAAAATTAGATAGCAATCTCATGTGGGGCCCGCTTGCGGAATCACACTTTTAAAACTATTAACACATCCTTCCATGCTCAAGAAATATTTAGTCTTAATAATAGGTAAATTTCAAGCTCAACAAAAGCAACAAACCCAGTGTATTCCCACATATTGGGGTCTAGGTAGGGAGAAATGTACGCGGTCCATACCACTACCTTCGGAGAAGTAGAGAGGCTGTTTTCGGTAGACCTCCGGCTCAAGGTAAAGATTAATAATCAAAGTCTTAATAAAGCATGAAACAAGAAAAAATAGAATAAATAAGACACCCACAAAATAATACCCTACACTAACGAACCAAGGCACCCACCATACCCATAACTTCCTACTATCAGCTCAAACCTTTGAACATAGCCCTAAGACTACCAACCCGCCTACCCCAAAGCTCTCCTAACTACTGGCTATGACTTCTCCACATCTATTAGCCTTCCAACCTAATTTGCATTTTCCATACCTTTCTATCTAGGGTCATGTTATTAGTAAGTTGTAACTACTCCATGTCATGTCTAATCACCTTTCTCTAGTATTTCTTTAGCCTACCCCTACGCCACCTGAAACCATCCATAGCTAAACTCTCACACCTATGAACTGGGGCATCTGTGCCCCTCTTCATCACATTCCCGACCAATCTCAACCTAACTTCCTATATCTTGTCCTCCACTGAAGCAACTCCCACCTTCGCTCGGATAGTCTTATTTTTAACCCTATCACTCTTAGTAAGCTGCACATCCAATGCAATATCTGCATTTTTTCCACCTTCAAATTTTGAATATGGGAGTTCTTAAGAAATGTCTCCCCAATTTTCCACATATTTTAGGTATTTAAGCTCTTAAACTTGTGAAAAAATAGGGATAAAAGTAGGTTAAAAGAGAATTTAATGACACCTAGTTACCTTAAGAATACACTTACCTACTTAAGTGGTGACCACTAAAGCGTCCAAGTGCCAATAAGGCGGTACCCACCTAGTGGTTGGCATGCTGCTTAAGTGGTACGTACTTTAGCGGTAGGCTTTTCGCTAAAGCAGCTCATTGTGGTAGGCCAGGGATGCTTAAGTTCCTACTTTGCCACTTAAGAGGCCTCCACTAAAGCACCTACTGGGCCGCTTTAGCAGATGAGCAGTAGAGACTTAGAATTTTTACAAGTATCCACTAAGCCCTCGAGATTTGCTCAGAATCCCGTATATGCAAATAAATTATTCTAACATATCAAATTTGACATTTCAAACTCAGTGGCATGGTTTAAATTTTTATCCAAGGCATTTCAAAGAAATGTGGTCCTCACACCCATGAACCATTTTTATTAATTTTTAACCAATAGTCTTTTATGGGTTTGAAAGCGTCGAGACCCAAACTAAGGGTCTCCCTAGCCTAAATTCGATGTTACAAGGCTAATGAAACTATTAGAATTGGCATATCAGGTTGTTTAACAGAAGTATTTTCTTTGTAGCCAATTCTTATCAGCTAAGTCTTTCAAAATTTGGCTCTAAAAAACAAATGAACTACTTGATTACTGATCTATTAGCTCCAAAAAGTCATACATAACTTGAGGTAGCTATAGGAAATCTCTAGCCTGCGAAGATACTTGGAAATGTAGAAAATGTCCTTGAGGTTCATTACACAATAACTTAAATGTTGGTTTTCTCCTTTCAAATCACTACCTTGGATAAGACTTCATAATGTATCTATATCCTAGAGGTTGTTTTTTATTGCACCTTACTTCCTTGGGTAAGACTTTTCAATGCATCTTCTTTAACCTAGTCTTGGTATTAATGTTGTTATTTGCTGAAGGAAACTTATTACCTTTCTCATTTCACCTCATGTCAGTATTAATCTTTAATATGACTAAAATTGAAGTTTTTGTAGATAAATGATGAAAATTATTTCTTAACTTTTATTTATCTACATTTGTAGGTGTAGGAAAAAATTATGGGGTGATGAAAGAATTAATGAGGATGGCATCTGAGATTTGATTAAAAGTGACTGAAACTCTTATACGACCAGCTCTTTTGTTGATATTATGAAGTCATACTTTATTATCCCATTAAAATATGTGCCAACTATTGTATATTTGATAAAATTATGGCTTGTACATTTTGCACCTATATGGCGGGTGACATTATGACTCGTATATTTTATATATTTTGTATCTGTGGCGGATAATGGTTTGACTAGGATATTTCAAAATACAATAACTAAGTTGGTTTAGTAATGATCATCTTTCATGGATTTACAATTTTTTATGTCAAATATTTAAAACTATAGCCTAGGCTATTGGAACATATATCAACTATTCCAATAGGTGAAATAGAATCATTGCAATAACATCTTCAAAAGAACATGCTAACAATTATTGGGACATAGGAGAACTATTATAATAGGTGAAAATCCATTGTAGTAAAACTTTTGATCACCGTAAAAAACCTATTACAATAACAATCAACTGTTGCAACAGAGCTATTAAATCCTATTTTACATATAGTAGAAAATTGTTAAAAAAATATAATAACTATTTTAATTGAGCAAACAAATTTGTTGCAACATATAGTAAACAATGGTATAAAAATATAATAGCAATTGCAATTGAGCTAACAAATCCATTTCTACAAAGAAAAAAGAACCATTGCAAAACATCAAATGCAATGATTTTAATTGTTCCAATTGTCATAAGAAATAGCCATTATTGAGGGATGAATAACTATTGTAATAGGTGTCCTAATGTTACAGTTATTGGAATTGTTACATGAATCATTGCTATTGATATATGGTAATGTATTGTAGTGCAATGGTCATAGCCCATGTTGCCATCATATGAGTACAACAATTTTGAGGCCTACAACTCCGATTTCCATGCTGTTGCTATATGCATATTTTCTAGTAGTGTAGACCACACTAGATCCCAAATATATCAAAACAATGTTACAACTTAGTCCACACAAGGAATTTTTCAAAACAACAACCATTATAGAACCCAGTCTACTCATGAAACTGCCAAACTCATCAATTTCTTGTACACACATGCTAAGGGTCGTATGGTCAACCACTAACCATGACCTTTCGAGAAAAACTCTTATCCATGCAACAAATATCATAGAAATCTAGTGCCTACCAACTTTATATCAACCAATTTCTTAAGATATCCAAATACTTGTACATCCCACAATACAAAGTATAAATATATTGAATATGTCCAAGTATTAATACATCCTATAGTAAAAAGTACAAATCATGTGATGATGTCCAAATATCAATAAATCACACAAGAATAAGTACAAATTTAGAAAAGATTTCTAAGAACTAGCACTTCCAATAATACTACGAATAAATCCTATGATGAAGTATAAATACTGGTACATCCTATAATAGGCAACAATCACAACCACAATGAGAATAAACAATCATAATTGTACAATCAAAAAGCCCATCGTATAATCAATAAGCCACAATAACACCCATTGATCCCAATTTGGAGCCTACATATAGTGTTTTCTTTTTTTCACCTTTCATCTTCCCAATTTAGTTATAATAAACATGTTTTGGCCCCAGTCCCTTCTTAGACATTATGCACTGAGGGAGGCTATCATAGATGTATGTAATTAGAATTGGGTGTAAAGAAGGTTTTGAATAGGATAAAAGAAAGTGAGGTTATGTGTGAAAAGAACAAAAAAAAGAAAAACCAAAAGAAAGAAAAAGTGTAAACGAAAAGGAAAAACAAAGAACAAAAGAAACCACACCCAGCCTGAATATGCAATAAAAAGAAAAATGGAGAGATAAGGTTGGTATAAAGTACAAGTTGGTTAAGAAGTGGGACCTAAAGTAAAAATATAGTGTCAAGAAGGGTCAATCACTAAAGTACTAAATATACCATACCTGCCCCCAAGCCTACGTTACTAGCGAAATTACGTCCTATTATGATCCTAACCCGACTGTCTGAAAGACTAAGTAAAAGAAAATAAAGGCAAGCCTATGGTATCTATGAATTAAGGTTTGAACTTATTTTGTCAGTGTGAGCGTCTCATGATCATCCTTGCATTAACATACATAATCATATTATGAGAGTGGGACTTTGTTGTTATGAGGGTACATGGGTTGTGTTACTAGCTGCTTATCTATTAGGGTAGTATAATTAGTACATATTATTGATTGTTTGTTTCTAATATAATTCCATAGCTTGATTCCTCTATTTTTCACTATTGGGATACATAGATCCACACAGTTGGTTTTTGAAAAGTAAAATAAAAGGGGGGTAAAAAGTTTTAAGTTAAAATTGAGTTAGCTGTCATAGGTACCTTAGGGTTTTCTTGTTTAAGTATCATCATATTATTTTATTTATATTTTATTGCTTGAGGATATGCAAATATTCTAAGATGAGGATATTGATGAGTCATGGTTTCATGGCACTTTCAATGCTTAAAATCGAAAAATATGCAAGTACTTAGGTATGTTTTGGTAGATATGATGTGTTTTTGTGTTAATGTTGTAGGAAACAAGGTTTTGGAGCTTAAAATAATAAAAAAATTGAATGCAACAAAAACCCCCACCTATGAGACTACCTACATGGCTTGGGTACCACCTATGACCATTATGGGTGGCCTTGCGGGTCTCGTATATGGAAAGTTTAGAGAAGTTGTAAATTAAAGTTCGATCTGACATTGAAGAGATTGTAGCTGTGACATGTAAGTGTCACTACCATCCATCATAAGTGGTCACACATGTATCAAAAAAAATATATCTAAGAACCTAAAATCAGAAGCTTGTATCTGATAGATACGATGAGTCTACCTATGGGCCATAAGTACCACTAACGGCCTGTTGGAGCCTTCGTAGATGGATAATTTGTAGAATTCTAAAGCTTGAAGAGCTTAGGTCACTTATGACATCGCCTACGGGGCATAAGTACCACTTACAACCCATAAGTGGGACCGTAAGTGACTACCGACTTACTTTTTCCTATTTGTTTTGGTTAGGATTTTTAGGGTTTTAGTGTAAATTATAAATAACCTTTACATTTTTTTGTATTAGTTTACACACACTTTATATTCAAAAATACATATTAATTTCAAGATTTGAATTTTTATCTTGGTATCCTTTTTTCTTGATTATTTGGTTGAGTATTTATTTGAGAATTTAGTTTTTGTCTTCAATTACTGTGATCATTTCTATGCTTTCTTTACTGTATTCCATGGATTTCTTGTAACTATACACAGCTAAACCATCGAACTAGGGTTGCGGTAACCCTACCTGAATAATGAAGTTAAGGAAGTATGAGATCTTTCTACATTAGTGTTGCTGCATGTATTATGATCTCCTTTGGTCTATATGCTATCTTAATTACTAAAAAAGTTAATAAATTGCTTTTTTTTGAGATCATATTCATAAGAGATGTTGGGACTGGGAAAAGAAGGTTACGACAGTAATTTGAGGCTAACTACCCTCGTCTAATAAAGTTGACACCCAAAAGGAGACAGTTGAACTGGGATTAAAGACAAGGGTTAGTAAGGAGACACTCTGAGGCTCACAAGGTGAAGAGTGAAATTTACCAAGGCTTTCACAAATGGTTGATGATACCTATCTTGTCAGATTTTGTATGCATTGCATCGAGTTAGTCAGATTGATTATAATAAGTCTATGAAGTTAGGAAGCCAAGGGGAACACAATTCTAGTATTTTTCTTAGATTGATTTCAACTACAATGGTCAAGACTTGTTGTTACTTTATTATTTTCACAATAAAACTGACATTTTAATTTTCCTGCATTTTTTCTAGCTAACTAAACATATTCATAAGAGATATTTGATCTATTTCCCATGGGTTCGACCCCAACCTCTATTGGGTTATTAAATTTGACTTCTACTGCATTATTCTTCTTGAAGGTGTAGTTTTGGGTGACATCAAATTTTGGCATCGTTCTTTGGGAATATGATTTCAAATTAATCGACAGAGTTATTGAGATTATTAGGTTTTATTTTTCTGTTCTTATTGGGTCGTACAACAATATATTCCTAGTACTAGGATTCAAGGCTATCCCTTGAACCCATTTGATCTAGAGCTTGAAATAATTGTACGGCAGAATCATAGTATGTCAGAACTCAATTATAAAGCTTATTATAAGGAACTTCAAGATAATCTACTTGAATTTCCTCCTCACCTTTACTTGATGTTCAGGATACAGTTATGCAAACTACTAAGAAGTTATTAGAAAAAGTAAATGTGAGAAGAGAAAATAAAGTCGACCGTCGTGTAGTTCTAGAGGAGAGAGAAAGATATGAAGTTGATCGACAAGCTAAAATTTATAGATCTAGAAGGTGCAAAGCTCTTTTTTTCCTTGGTTATCAGTATATTCAAGCATATGATGATCTAAAGGATGACCTGGTATATGTTGAGCCCATAGATATAGGAGTTATCATTCCTACCTAACTGCCTAGAGGACAAAGTTTGGTATCCCAAGTGCTATGATTCAGTTGTTAAATCTGAAGGGTGTGTTTATGGGTTTTACAATGCCAACCAATGATACAATCATACACATCATAAAATTTATTAGAATTTGCACTTTATATAATGTACTTGGGGTGAGTCAGTAAACGTTGAGACTCATGTTGTTCCCATTTTTTATAATTGGTGAAGCGACATTATGATTAGGGAAACTACCTCATGGGTCTATTACTACTTTGAACGAGTTGTGAAAGTAGTTCTTAGACTAGTTTTTCCCTCCTTCTAGAATATTGCAATTGAAGGACGAGATCTATAATTTTAGGCAATTACATTCTGAACCAATGTATGTAGAATGATTTTGATTTAAGAAAAAGTTAATAATGGTGCTTAATCAGAGAATTTAGGGGAGAAATTTGTTGGAAAATTTTCTATTATGCCCTAAATACCAAATCCAAAGATGCTGTAGACAGTATTATAGGTGGAACTTTTATAAGACTATGTTGGAAAGCTGCATTGTAAATCTTAAATTAGATCTCTCTTACCAGTTTAGGGTGGAATGCTCATAAGGAAAAAAGAGGTGCCAACACTTATGCTATTGGTGCACCCAGTGAGCAGATAATTATAGATGATACTATGGCATAAGAAGTTGTGCAGCTGAGGATGGAGATTGTTCTTTAATAAGCAATTTTGAGAATGCGAATGTTGTTGGCATAAATTGTAAGGACCCTAATTTTTATAATTCTAGTATTAAAGTAGATAAAATTTATATGGGTAGAGATTTGGTGGGTTTTTGAGCCAAGGACCAAGGGTCTGCTTAAGATACTTTGAACTCGAGGAAAAGAAATTATGGTCAGAATAATTATGGGGACAAATATAGCAATCAGAGCAGAGAAAGATAATGATTGGAGTTGTAAGTATAATTCAAAGAGAAGAGTGGTTTGTATGTTCAATAAGGGAATTATGACATTGAGTGAAGGACAGAAGCATTGCTTACTAAACTGGTAAAGGGGTGAGAAAATAAAGAAAGTTACCTTAAAGTGATTAAGGCAGACATTTTAGTATTGAGCCATAAAATGGAATTGTATTCTACTGTGATTAAGAAACTTGAGAAGCAATTTGGTGAAATGTCGACAAACTTTAATCATCATCAATGGAGCATTCTTTTGAAAAATATAGTAGAATCCTATGAATGACAATCATTGTCTGACCATCACAACTCAGAGTGGTAAGGCTACCGTTGATCCCTCTATGTCTGTAGTTAATGAAATTTGGGATATTTATGATGATATAGATAATAAACTCAAGGCGAAAAGAAAAATTTGGTGACTATTATTAAGTTATCACAAAAATTGACAGGCGTGGATAGAGGATTTGAGAAGGATATAGAAAAAGGAAAGAAATTCGAGCCTGTATTGAATACCATTCCACAACCTCCCCTTCTATTTCCTCAGTGATTAAAGAAGAAGCAATAGGAAGAGAAGTATCAAAAGCTTATGTCGATATTGATGAAACTATATGTTAATATCATAAATGAATTAAAGAAGATACCAGGCTATACGAAGTTCATGAAAGATTTGGTTACTAAGAACTTGATGGTGAATTTTGAGCCCGCTGATAATATGCACCACTATAGTGATATTTCTTCTTGATATTTAGTAGAGAAGAAGAAGGATCTCATAACCCTTACTATTCCATGTACTATTAGGTCCTTCAACTTCTCTTGAGCTTTTGGGAGCTAGTATCAATTTGATGTCGTTGGTGATGTAAATTCAGTTGGGGTTGGGGTCATCCAAATCAACATTTATAAGTTTAAATGGTCACCTGCATTATGAAGAAACTAGTTAATGTATTTTGTAAAGTGTCAGTGAAGGTGGTGTCCCTCATATTTCTACTGATTTTGTTATCTTTGACAGTGAGGTGGACTTCAAAGTCCCTATTATCTTGGGAAGGCCCTTCTTAGTTATAGGTAGTGCATTATTTGATATAGAGATAGGTAAGGTGAATTTCAAACTCAATAAAGAACATGTGACTTTTATTGTGTGTCAGTCGATGCGGTAGTCGAAGAATATGTGGGTGGTGTCTAGGATAAACACTATCGATGATGATGCATTGACTATCCCTATTAAGGAAAGACTAGGTATTATGGGACTAGCGATAGCCATTATAAACTTTGATGATATGGAGAGTGCACTATATAGTAGAGGATCTTACTCTTATTTTTCAAAAAAGTTGGATCTTGACTAGCAAATTAGGGTTACTCCACCAACTCGACCATTTATTGAGGAGCCACCGATCTATGAATTTAATACCCTCCCATATCACTTGTGATATGTATTTTTGGGGTTTGATAATACCTTATCGGTTATTGTTGCTATTGATTTATTGGATTAACAGGTTGAGGCATTGATTTTTATCTTACAGAGATTTATGAGGAACATCGTATAGATTATTTCAAACATTATAGGGATTCTCTCAGTATTTGTACTCTCAAAATTGAACTTGAATGGATTGTGTTCCTAGCATTGACCACAAATTTCGTTGAATCAACCTATGCAAGATGTGGTAAAGAATGAGATTATAAAGTGGTTAGATACAGGTGTGGTTTACCCTATTGAAAACATCAAGTGGGTCAAACCTGTTCAATGGGTACCTAAGAAGGATGGGATCACTATGGTCCCAAACAAGAAGAATAAATTAGTGCCTGTGAGATCGGCTACTGGATTGAGAGTGTGCTTGGACTGCCGAAAGTTAAACACTTACACTCAAAAGGATGATTTTCCTATGTCATTCATAGATCAAATGCTAGACAAAATTTAGGCATATGTTGGTACTATTTTCTTGAAAGCTTTAGAGTACAATCAGATTTCCATGCCCCCGACGACCAAGAGAAAACTACTTTTAATTTCCTATATTGTACTATTGCATTCAATAAGATGCCCTTCAAACCTTGCAATTCTCCACCACCTTCAACACTGTATGATATTAATATTTTCTGATGGAGGACACAATAGAGGTCTTTATGGATGACTTTTTAGTTTTTGGGGACTCTTTTGATGATTTTCTTACCTATTTGATTAATGTACTTCAGAGATATAAGGAGTGCAATTTAGTTTTGAATTGGTAAAAGTGCCACTATATGATGAAGGGATTTTTGTCGGTCACAATATTTCAAAAAATGGTATTGAGGTTGATAGGATAAAGATAGAGGTCATTGAGAACTTACCTACACCAATTGCCATTAAAGGTATCAGAAGTTTCTTGGGTCATGTTGGGATTTATAGGAGATTCATAAAGAACTTTTGTAAAATTGCTAATCCATTATGCAAGATTTTTTAGAAGGAGGTAAAGATCGTGTTTGATGATGCATGTCTTAAGGAATTTGAGTGCCTTAGGGAGTAGTTGACCTCAACTCTTATTATTGTGTGTTCTATTTTCTCCTTACCTTTTAAGGTGTTGTCTGATGCCTGTGATATGTCATTAGGAGCTTTCCTATTCCAACAATGTGAGAAGATTCTTCACCTTATCTACTAAGCCAACAACTTAATAAACCCCGCCAAGAAAAATTATACAGTTACTGAGCAGGTGTTACTTGAGGTGGTGTTTGCTTTTATGAAATGTTGGTTTTATTTATAGGACCAAAGATATAGTTCACACTAGTTATGCAGTATTGAGGTATCTTATGTCAAAGAAATATGTAAAATTAAGGTTAATACATTAGGTCCTCTTGTTGAATAAATTTAACTTTGAGGTGAAAGACCAGAAAGGCATTGAGAACCAGGTTGTGGGTAAGTTATCTCGCCTCAAGGAGAAGTCAAAGCAGAATTTAGGGGATGATCTTGATATAAATGATACTTTTTAGAATGAGTGGGTCTTGGCAGCATCTCGAGACTTAATTAACTAGTTCATAGGTGTTACCAACTTTCTAGCAAGTGATTTTGTTCTGGGATATTTGTCATTCCATCAGCGTAAGTGGTTTATGCATAAGTTAAGGAAGTTTTTCAAGGGTGAACCTTATCTATTTTGGATTTGTATGGATGGATTTATTCATAGATGTATTCCTGAGGTTGAGATGATACCCATTATTGAAGCTTGCCATTCATCCCAGTTAGGGGTTATCATGGTGGTACTTGCACAACCCATAAAATTCTACTGTTCGGGTATCATATTCAAACTATCTACAAAGATGATCATGATATTTCTTAAGCCTATGGTAAGTCTCAGTGCCAAGGTAATATTTCACGAAAAATAAACTCCTCATTACAACTATCTTGGAGTTAGTGATGTTTTATGTGTGAGGAATTAATTTCATGGGTCTGTTTGTGAACTCCTATGAGATAAAATATATACTAGTGGCAGTCGACTATGTTTTAAAGTGGGTAGAGGAAATTTCTCTTCCCAACAATGAAGGTTGAAGTGTCACAATATTCTTGATGAAAAACATCTTTTCTCGATTTGGCACTCAATGTGCTATTATTAGTGATTGTGGGTCCCATTTATTTAATCATATTTCTAAGGCCCTACTCAAAAAATATGGTGTGAAGCATGAGGTGGCAACACCTTACCATTCGCAAATGAGTGGGAAGGTTGAGGTCTCCAATCATGAGATCAAGTCCATATTAGTAAAGAATATGAATGCCAATAGGACTTATTAGTCAAGGAAATTATATGATGCTTTGTGGTCCTACCGGATAGATTTTAAGACCCCCATTGGTTCCTATCCGTATTAGCTTATTTACGGAAAGGTATGCCCCTTGTTGGTCAAACTTGAGCATAAGGCACTATCGGCATTGAAAAATCTAAACATTGAGTAGCATGATGTAACTAATTTGAGAATGGGCAAGGTGAATGAGTTGGATGGATTCCTACTTTGAGTATAAGAGATTTTGGCTCTGTACAAAGAATAGATGAAGTTGTATCCTAACAAGAAGATCTAGAAATAGTGTTTGAGTCAGGTGATATGGTCTTTATATATAATGTAAGACTTTGCTTATTTCCTAGAAAGCTGAAGTCTAGGTGGTATGGACCGTTGACCGTTCTTAGGGTGTTCCCCCATGGTACTATTGAGCTTAAATGTGATAGTAAAGCTCTGATCAAGGTTAATGGGCAGTGTTTCTAGCACTATTTAGGTAATACTGATTTGGTGAAAGTTTGTGTTGGTGTAAGCCTTGGTAAAGTCTGAGTAATCATTACACCCGAGTTGTACCGCGATGTTAAATTAGGTGCATCGTGGAAGGCAACCCATGTTCTTGTTGGTGAAGTCTGTGTAACAAATATATCCATATTGTGCCACAATGTTAAATAAAGTGTTAGGTGTGAGTCAATCCACTATTTTAATGTTCACATTATTTTCTTTTTTATAGGTGTAAAACATGAAGAAATATCTGGAACATGGTATAAAATTGCAAAAATTTAGACAATTCCAGGTAATGGGACTTACTGACCCACTTATGAGAATTTAAGGTCTTTGATCTCTTACTTACGAACCTACATATGGTGGTTGAAAGTACAACTGATGACCTTGTAAATGGTGTCATTAAAACCAGAATCAATGTTTAGAGGGGTGGCAAAATTATCTACCACTTACGATAAAACACTTACAGGCCATAAGTGGCCTCTTAAGTGGAAAAAATGTTGGGTCCATAGAACTAAAATCTAAGTTGGACCCAAGTGGATCGGACCCAAATCGGCCTACCAACATTCTTAAAACCCCAAACCCGATCCTATTCCCCATTACTTTAAGATTTTGTAACTCCCTCTTAAATGTGAACTCTCAACCTCCCTATAAGCTTCATAAAAGCAAAAAATCACAATATCACTACCAACAGTCCGCTTGCATGCAAAGAACACTTAAGAGTTAGGTTTTCATCAGTCTTTGTCAATTTCCTACTTCAAATATCTATGAATTAAGGTAAAAATTCTTAGCTCCTACTGCAATAATTGTTTTTTATTAATTAAATAAAGTGAGTGGATACTCGAATAACTTTATAATGAATTGAAACTCATGAATCTTCATGGTAGGAGCCTAGAATAGTGAAAAAAGTTAGTTGTCGCATTATTTTTGAATGAATTTTTTTATCATGCCTTAAATGAAAGTAAAAGTTTAAAAATTAAATGAAAATCTATAATTTTTTGTGCAATACCTATTATCTTGAAGTTGATAAATGTTGTTGTGTGTATAATTGGACTTAAATTTTCTAAATACAATTTATGGTTGTGAAACTTTTTGAATAATTCTAAGTACTCTTAGAATAGTACCTACGAAGGTACTTATGACCACGTAAGTGGCACTTATAGGACGTAAAAGTCAGATATATCAAGAATAATAAGATCAGCTTGAGTATCAATATCTCTAACAATCACAAAAACCCCGGATCTATCTCATGTGCTTAGATGGGACTCAGATTAGTTAGATGAGCAGCTGACCTTCATGGAGGAGCCTTTGCTTAGTTTTGATAGTGATGTGAGGCAGGTGCATATTAGAAAGATTTCTATAGTTAAGGTTTAGTGGAAGCACCGACCAATATGGAGGCCACTAAGGAGATCAAGAATAAGATGCAAGCCCAGTATCCTCACCTATTCAAGACTTGAGGTATTTTCTAAATCTTTAACTTTTGGGGATGAAAGTCCCTTTGTAGTTGATGTTGTAATGACCATTAAGGTCATTTTTCATGATTTCACTTATTTTTGTTATTATAGCTTTTCCATAGCTCTCCCAATTCATTTATTACTTACTAGAATAGATGTTTTAGTAATCGAGTAGATCGTTTGGTTCTTAGAACTATTTTTCTATTTAGAATTCTTTGTTGGTTCCAAATATTCACCAAGCAAAAACTTCAGTAAGACCATGTCGAATGTGAATTCTGACTATGTCAGTTGCTTCAGAATATCAATTTTAGGTTGGGTAGACATTGTTTTAGGTCCTACTAAGTTGATAATTGAAAATTCATATGTAGGGCCCACATTTGTTTAAAACAACCTCAGATGAAAAATTTGACTTCCCTAACGCATCCAAAATGTAAAAATTAGTGTGCTTGCATATTTTGTTTGCTCATATTAGACTCTAGATTCATCCTGAGGCATTGGTCAAAAAATGGAATATATTTTAAGTTTTACCTATCATCTAGTGCATTAAGAGTGTCGTGATCACGGAGGCTATATCACAATTTTGATTCCATGATTGCATCTCATTATTTATAATCACATTCTCATTAATTTGATATCATGATAAGATTGGGTGAGGTTTTAGGTGTTAAAATATTAGATGGTAAAGTTGGGATTAGTAGGACTATTTAGGCTATTGAACTCATAGAGTGTGGAACTTGACTTATAGTCTAGAACCTTGATTAGTTGGACTTGTTATCTTATGAATATCATGAGAATGCTCTAGATTCTCTAGTTAAATAGGAGTGACCTTATCACTCATATTAAATAGTAAATTGACCTTAGTTGTGCGTAGTTGTGGAATTGCCCTAGTAGATTAAGATGAATTGAGAGTAATACATGACGAAGAATTATACCACAGAACTAGTGTGGAATGATAAACCTCTAGCACATAAATTTGATGGTTTATCTTACATCCGGGTAGAAGTTATACTTAAAGAGGAATTTGGGTTATTAGAAGTGGAACTTGACCCGCCTTAACCTTGGACTATGTAATTTTATAATTACCTCAATACTTCTTAAATACTTAGAACATGCCTTTGATAATATGATGGATAATCCTGGTAAATGGCTTATTCATGAGGTTGGTATTGGTATTGCTGTGCATGATTGGTTGCAAGATTATTTGTAAAGGGTAAATAGAAATGAATTGCCCTATAAATTGAACACATAACTCTGCTATTAATTACTTCAGTGCTTATATTACAATGTGAGCCTTGTATATTTTTAGTACTCATATTATGTTTGAGTATTGTGGCTATACTGATGTGATGCTAAAAATTTTCTTGCTAATGATGCAGATCATGCTAATAAAGAGGGGATCTAGAAGGTGTAACTATGACCTGTATTTAAAAATGGTAATGATTATGTTAAGCCTACTGAAGTTTTGAGAGTGCATACTACATGAATATACTTGTTCATGCTCATAGTAATATATGGTGCTGATAATGAATGATAAGGTATGAAGATATATCTTTCCTTATTTCTTTTACTCTCTATTCCTCACTTGGCTTGCATTTATTATCGGTTTGATTGAACATACATATTGATGTTACGATGAATATTGATGTTATGATGAATATTGATGCTATGGTTAATATTGATAATATAATGATGTTCGATAAGTCTGGAGGATTATATATTGATGATGTGCTGACGCCTGATAAGTCTGATGAATATATTAATGTTATGATGATGATTGGTAAGTCTGGAGGATATATTGATAATGTAATGATGCTCGATATGTCCGAAGCATATATTGATGATATGATAATGCCCAGTGATTCTGGAGTATATATTGATAATACAATGATACCTAGTGATCCTATAGGATATTGATATTATGTTTTTACCCGATAAGTGCGGAAGGTATAATAATGTTATATATGGTAAGCATGCATATATATATATATATATATATATATATATATATATATATATATATGTTTATGTGTGATGATGCTTCTATATGATTACATCTATATGTTCTTTAGGGGTATGATTTTATTCTTGGTAATGTCAGTCATAGTTTATTAGTGATAATAACTTATAAGCAATGTAGTTCTTGAAGTGCTAAATAGTAAGTAGAATGGTATATGCCTCATTGTATATTAGGACAAGTTAGTAAATGAAATATTATGTGATATTTGAGGATCCACCTAGTGAGTTTGGATAGCATTGGATAAATGGATTAATTAAGGAATACTACCTATTGAAATAAGTTATGTAGTAACTAGTTGTCTACCAAGTGATTATCTTACATGATGGCTTTAAGTCTAGAATTCTACTTATTGAACCTTGTTTAGTTGATATGTGATGACTAGAAATTGTGGTTGTTATGTGGATAATGATGATAATAGGTTAGCATGGGTGATGATTAATGATATTCATGACTAAGTTATGATGTAGATTAGATATTAATTAAGGATTTTTATATTAATATTGCTAGATAGTAAAGGATGTTAATGGTAAGATATATAAAAGTATAATGGAAATTAGTGGCCTTTTCTAGATGGTGATTAGTGTTATTATGCTGATTAGAAATGGGTATTGTTTAGATGTGCCTATGGTCTAGTAGTGAATCTTGACTAGATGGTGAGCATTGGTTATTTAGTGAATAATGGTTAGTTACTATTCTATGACTAAGTTTATGTAAAGAATAGGTTAGGCTAATAACTAGAGGTCCTTTGATGACTAGCGAATTAGTAGTTAATAATGAGTATTGATTTGTTAATAGTAGTGCGTAGATCTTGTATATCGATAAGATAGATTTCTAAAGGGTGATATGATTATGGTTATGAGTAATTTGGTAAATGTTATTCAATTGTGGTAATTGACGAGGATTATGAATGTTGGCAAATGACCATTGGTCTGAAAATTGGGAAACCATAGATAAGGAGAAGTTGGTTATATATCTATATACATTGGTGATTTGATCTTTGATACACTCTCTGGTGTTATTAGATGCCGTGGTGAGTTCTTTACTTTATGTTCTCTTGGGTATACTACCTGGTGGTATGGGAAGTTGCAATGAGTTCCTTTACTTTATGCTCTAATGGATGTATGTACATTAGCTTGGTATTTATGTGGTTGAATGGTATTAGTGTCGCTTTACGCTTTTGGATCGGTTGCCCATTATATCTAACAATATTGGCATGTATTGATATGAGATGTCATATTATTGTTCTAGTTGATCATTTATTTTATGATGTGATGATGGAAATGATTCAGTTTTGATTATGTATCTTGACTTAGAGATATTATCTTGCTTTATATCATCTTTATATCATAATTTAGCTTAGTCGGTCGATGATTCCTACTGAGTACCTGTTGTTTTGGTACTCATACTACACTTTTATACTTTTTGGTGCAAACTCGAGTACTAGTTGCAGCCACTAAGTTGATTTTGTGTAGTGTTGATCTTCCAGAGACAGGATGAGCTCTTGGAGTTTTGAGTCACCCGTTTCCCTTTATCCTTGTTTAGTCTTTTGTATCCGAGACAAATGTATTACTATTTTAGACTTATGAGTTCTATTTTCTATTATCAAACTTAGATGCTCTTGTACTAATATTACCAGGTCATGAGATTTGTAACCGTATTTTGATTGTCTTCTTTTATCAGAACACTGTTGATTATAATTGTATTTATGTATTTAGGCTCGGCTGGACATTTGTACCAAAGTAAACCATTACCTTAGCGCTGGGTTATGGTGTTGGCTTACCTTCTGGTGGGTGTTAGTAGGTGTCATCATGACTCATGAATCGAGTCATAATAATGATGCACTTTGGGAGTATCGAACTTCTTTAAAGACACCTATCAGAATGTCTCCTTACCAACTAGTCTTTGGTAAGGCTTATCATATGCCAGTAGATCTAGACTATAAGGCATTGTGGGAACACAAGAAGTTAAATTTTAGTTGCAATGAAGAAACTAATATAAGGCTAGATCAACTCAATTAGATGGATGAGTTCCGACTCTGAGCATATGAGTGGTTTTATATTTTACAAGGAAAGAATGAAGCGGTACCATGATTAAAAAATCAAAATAAGAGACTTCTAAGTAGGTGATTGGGTGTTATTGTTCAACTCAAAGCTTATGCTTTTTCCTGGAAAGATGAAATCGAAGTGGTCAGGACCGTCCAAAGTTACTCAAGTCTTTTCTTTTGTTGTAGTTGAGTTGGAAAACAAAGAAAGAAACTTGTTCAAAGTGAATGGGAAAAGAAATCAAGAAGTAAATTGGCCCAATGGATAAGGTAAAAGGGTTGTCTAAAGTATATCTTGATTAAAGCTGAGTAGTCATGAGAATCGAGTCATGCCACAACATTAAATCAGGCGCTATTGGGAGGCAACCAAAAATTTGTTTTATAAGATATTGTTTATTTTTATGTTTTTCTATGGGTAATTTGTTTGCTGAGATGTGCTGGAATGAAGAAAAAATTAGTTGAGATCATTGGAAAAACTAGGATTGACAAGTTTTTAATCCTATGGTCAACTTGAGAGAAAATAATCAGTGTAATCTAGATAGTCTTGATGACAAAGTTTATGAGCCGTCAATAAAGAAATGATTCATCACTTCTTGTCATGATCTAAGGAAAAGAAACAACATAATCTAGATATTCATGACGACATGGTTGACGTGTTGTCAACAAAGTGATGAGCCATCACTTGTTGTCATCAACTGAGGATAACCTGATGAATCATTCTATATAAGTTTAAAGAGCTCAGTGACGAGTTGTCAACCAACTGAAGTGAGATCATCTAATACTCTTGCCAAATTAAGTAAACCTTGACCTTATCAAAACCCTAACCCGATCCAGACCGCTAAAACTCTTGGATTTCCTATTCTTGCTTAAAAATTATTTTTCTATCCTATTCTTGTATATTTTAATCTTTGTTTAATTAACTATAAGGAAAATTATACCAAAAATACAAAAGTCCCAATAATTTTAAAATATTTCCCTTCCCTCCTACCCTACTTCCCAAGTCTCCCTTTTCTTTTCAAATTCAACCAAGTCAAGTCCCATTGCAAATAGAACTTCACCACTTTATGTAATTATTCTTATTTACGCAAGCTAAACTACAAATTCTTGCATATTCTTAAACAAGTTAAACCTCACCATTCACTTTGTGCGACCTCATATCATCCTCAAGGTATGTTAAAAAGTTACTCTCTGAAGTGTATGTGTCAAGGAGAAATAAGTTAGAGTTTAACATAGAAGAGTGCAAGGAATTCATAATAACTATTGAACAATAGTCATTTCTTTTGATTGAAATTTTATAAGAAAATTATTTTTGTTCAAAGTTGCTCATTATAAATTTCCCATTAAGTTATGAAGTGTACCCCTCTTGTTAAAGAGTAAATTTTAATAATTTAATGGGAAATTAGTAATTACCTTCAGCAAAATGTTCAAAATTAACTTAGTGAAATCGAGGGTATATCTTGTTTAGAAATTGATGATTAGGGTGGATAAGTCATTAATTTGTTGAAAAGATTATGAACATCAATCCTTAAAATGGTAATAAAGTGCATTAAAAACTATTTTAGGTTGATGACATAGTTGACAAAGTTTTAAACAAGGAGAGTAGTAGTCAACTAAGTTGGCACCTATGATTCTGAGTTTCGGTGATTCTTTTTAAGGGTGATGACTATGTTGACAAGCCATGAACAAAGTTATGAGCCATCAATATAGTCATCACCAAAGTTGACAAGTTGTTAACAAAGTGATGACTTATCAACAAAGTCCTAACCTATATTGCTAAGGTGATAGATAATATGCAGAAAGTTGATGTTGGGGTTGATAAGACATCAATAAGTTGACGAGCTGTCAACCCTAGTCGTCAATAATGTAAAAGTAAAGTAACATTTTCTATAACTTATTTCCTTTTGTATACCAATTGACTTATGTTTAATGGTGTAGATATAGCTATTCCTCCAAAAGGTCAACCAAAGCACACACAAAAAACAACCAAAACCATTTCAACTTAGTATCGAATGACATAAGCGCTTAGGCATTGTAGATATGTACTCACCTATGTACTTGCAATTCAGCAATAATACATTGCGGACCATGCACAGTTTTTGTTGTGGGGGTCAGGGTACTTGTAACCGCAAGGGTTTATTCCTTGTGTTCTATTCCCTTGTGTGCTATTTTAGAAACCAACATATTTAGGAATTTAGGAAAGTTTTATTATTTATGTTTTGTTTGTAGCTTGTGTGTTGTGTATGCAAAAAGAGTGGAAATAAATGAGTATCAAGTATTGGTTTACATGCTTGGAAAAAACAAACCCACCAAATATTTATATGAGATTGATGCAGAATTATACACTAGGAAACTATGACTGTCTTTAGTAGTGTACGAATATGACTTCATCAACTAAGGCTTGAGTATTAAACAAATGGTTGGTGGTGATGTCACTATTTTGTGCCATGAGTATGTGAGGTCTTTTTACTATTTTTATTTTTGTGTGCATGCATCAAGACTCATTCCTTCTGTTACGTTGCAAGTAAGCATCTAAGAAAGAATTACATGCCAGTTTTGATATCTAGTCCACTTAGCCTAAATAAACATTTAAAGATTGTTAGTTGACCTTTTTTTATCCCCATTCAAACTAATACACTTTGCTTGTCCTTAACAACCTTTATTTTGGTCCCAGTACTTCCCAGGACGTCATACACCTCAACTTTGGTAGCCTGTCCAAGTTGAGGGTAAATATGGTAGAGAGATGTGATGATTGAAAGAGGATGTGAAAATAGAAGTAGAAAAAAAAAGTTTATGTGTGCAGCTGCATGTAAAAATATAATATTAATAAATAAAAATAAATAAACATATATATATAATAGTATTTGCTAAAGGAATTGAAGGTAATCATAAAAGTTGTTGTACTAGAAAAGATAATTAGGGAAAAATTTTCAATTAAACAAGTGAAGAAGTAGCAAAGCTGTGACCCGTGGGAGGGGGAGGGCTAAGTCACTAATCCCAAAGTTTATCTTGCCTGTACTTAATCCTTCAATACAAGCTGAGAAAGCTATGTAGTGATCTTAGTTAGTCTTCTAGATGACAAAAGCAAAATGGTAAAGGCAAGCCTATGGTACAGTTGGTGCATAATTTAAAATTTCCTTGTAAGAGTGAGAGATTTTATTTCCAGTTCCTAAAATAAAAAGTTATATTCTAGGTGGGGAACTTACTTCTTGTAGTGATGGTATATGAATGGTACTTGTGATTGCTAACTATTTGATCGATTACTCTAAGTGTAGGTAGTGTTTCTTATAGAAACTTTGATGCTAAGCATGGAATCCTATTGTTATTTGGCAAAAATATCACAATTTCCTTAACGGTTTCAAGTTAATAAAAAAACATGCTAGTCTATTCATTGATACTCTATTGTGTGCATAATATTGTATTATGTTGTTGCTTGAGGACAATCAAGTGTTCTAAGTTGAGGGTGTTGATGTGCTGGCTCTCCAACATCACATTTGAAGCTTCTAAGTTGAAATAATTATGTGTTCTTAAGAAACTTGTGCCATCATTTATCATACATTGTTTATTATGCAGGAAAAGTCAAAGTCTGAGAGAATTAAACAAAAGGAACATAAAGTTATTTTGGTGACTAGATGAGATAAGTTGTTAGCTAAGTGATAAGTTATCAGCTTAGCTGTCAGCCTGAAGTAGTGTGTGAAGAGTAAAGTTGTACCTATATTGATAAGTCATCATCTAGGTGGTAAGTCATCAATTACATCATCAACTAGAGTAAGAAAGAAGCTGCTGAAGAACTTAGTTGGCAACTTAGTTGATGAGCTGTTAGCTAAGTGATGAACCATCAACCTTGTCGTCAACTGTTATATTTTTAATTTCACATATATAACTATCTTTTAGGGTTTCCTTGGTATCTTTGTCTACTTTTCCTCAAACATTAGTTTTGGAGTTGGATATTTTGTTGAAGTCTTGAATTCTAATTTTTTTTTAGGGAGTTTTTGATCAATATTGTGGATAATTTGAAGAGAAAAAATTTTCTTTCATATTTTGTACGCATAACTCTTTGAATTATAAATTTATCTTTTGTAGTCTTTCTTAAATTTTTGCAGAGCTTAACTCCCACATCTAGAGTTGTGAGACATGGTGAAGTCATTGTTTAATGGTTAGTTTCATTTCGATTTGAATAATTATCAGATTCACATTGATAATTCTATAGTTTTAACTACTTTCTATTGGTTGCAAATAATACAGAATGACTTAAGTTAATCCTCTTGAAATAAGGGATTTAAATAGGATGTGGATTATCAACAATCATACAAAATCATTAAATGTTTGTCTAATGGTCAATGCTTTAACGAGATTGACTAACTCGAGATGAACTCAAACAAAAAAGGGGTTTTTTTAAGTTTATAGTATGAAGGAACTAAATATAAAAGTAGGCTGAAAAACACTTAGATAAACTGTACCAGCTGATAACATTGTGTTTCCCTCAAGTCATAAAGTTCACACCCTAAACCTGACAAGTAAAAATTGCATTGATAATAGCAACCACAACCCTTTTTCAAATTCATCACTGATTAATACATCTACGAAATAACACTATATTTCTAACAATAATAAAAACATTAACTATGAACATTTATAACAAAATCCCATATATGATAAAAACTGTTGACTATTAGTCAAGTAAATCACAAGCATCTTAATTAACACTACATTCCCTATGGGATTCGACCTCGACCTCAGTTGGGTTATATATTTGACAATGACTGCTTGCACTTCTTTAGAGAAAGTTATAGTTTGAGTGTCACCATATTTTTAACTTGGGTGATGTGCCCCCTAGATAGAGAGAAAGAGGGATATAAAAAGGTAGCTCTGTACTTCACAGGGAAATGTTGGTGGACTATGGTACACTTCAAATTGAGTGCAACCGCATCGGACAATGTTCTTTCAATGGATTGATCCACACTATTTTCTAGTTTGTTCGTGGGATATGAGAATGATTTTATCTCTCTGGACCGGCTTAAAATTCTTGAGCATACCTTTGGTGGGACCACTACTCTCTCATTTCCTTGCCTTATCTAGAAACTTTGTGTTACATCAAGTTTGCTAGTTATTCCTAATATTGATAAAAAGATCAAGGTGATAAGCACAATGAATATCAGCTTGATCAAGGATCTACCAAATCAAGTCCTTGCATAGAGAGCTTAACTACCTCCAACTGTGATTTCGATCCATTTTGAGGGGTTGTCAGCTTTGACCAAGTCTGTTGATAGGCCTGACATTGGTAATGTTGAGATGGGAGACCATAAAGTTGAGCTTGAGATTCCTCCTGAAAGTGAGTGTGATACCCCAAATTCCTAGAGCTTAACTTAGCTCTAAGTACGTGAGTTATCCTATATAAATTTATGAAATGCTTAGTATTTTTCAGTTTCACGCTAGCCAATGCATTGGAAATTCAATCATCTTTCCAACGATATAAAATTTTCCCAAATTCGATACCCGGGCGAAGAGTTAGGGAAGTTTATGTAAAAATAGTGGCTCACCTCTATTAGACCGCATCGCGGTAAGTATCGCGATGAGCACTCCATCGCATCGCGCTGAAAGTTATTTTGGTATTTGTCAATTTCCCGAGGGTCACTGCGATTGTACCGCATCACAGTAACCCCAAAATAGCAATTGTCAGGATCCAGAGAGTCACCGTGATTCCACCGCATAATGGTGGATATAGCAATGAACCATTCACTGCATCGCGATGAGGCCTTAATCGACATTCCAGTTGCGAGATTTTAAATCCCAAGGGCAACTTAAACTTTTCACATAACCCGCTTCAGCCTTAAACATGAAATTAATCCATAAATGATAGAAATATATCAATATTCACTCAATTTTCCCAAAAGTACATCATTCTCTCTCAAAAGCAAAAAACTCTAGTTTCAAAATTCAAGAACAAAGCTTAAGAATTTCTCCAAGAACCTTCAAGAATTAACATTCCAAGGTATGTTAGGTGTTCATCTATGGGTCCCTTCAACCCATAGATCCCACGAATCCATTTCAAACTACAAGATTGTTGAGTTATGAACTTCCATGCTTAAATTGAATTGAATTCATATTATTGTTAGGTTTTTGTCTATAATTAAATTACAAGCTTTCATGAAATTAATCCTTACATGTGTTGAATTATATGACCCTCTTGATGAACACCTTCAATTTATAAGTTGGTTGATGTAGCTAAGATAACTATGTGTGTTGATTGTTGTATAACCTAAGCATGCTCCCCATATGTTCGATAAAATGCCTATGTGAATGAATCAGTGCCATTATAGCCTGATAGCATGTGTTTCCCCTTCATGAATAAGTAGATACCTTACAAGTGTTTGATAAAAAGTCTTTATGGATGAATTATGAACAAGTGAACAATGTCATGTTATTCAAGATTATATTATGCTTTACTTTTCATGCTATCGAGTTCTGTGGGTATTTAATACCTAACAATTTAGCTGTGTGCCTAGAGCAATTGTTAGTTATAGAACCTCAGTTATGTCAGAATCAGTAGTACTCTTAATCAGTTACAGAACTCAGTCAGTTTATCGAACTCGGGAAAACTTTGTAAGCTCAGTATTAGTTCAGTCCAGTTCAGTATACTCAGTTTAATGTCTTTCAGTTGGGAGTAGGATTCAGCACTGAGTGAACCCAAGGATTGGGGCTCACCTGCCAATAGAAGGTGTGATATCTATAAGCAATCCTTGCATTCCAGAACTACATAGCCAGCGTAGGTTGAGACTTCTAACCTACCAATTGAGGGTTGATAAGGTGTTTTAACCTGCCAGTTGAGCGTTCCACCATTCTCATTAGAGTACTTGCCAAGTGAGGGTAACTCTCAGCTTGTCCATACCCATGGCACAGTACTGACACCCTACTAATTAGGGTTACTGATTAGACCCTAACTCAGTTATCTTATCTTATTTGGGGAATGTTGGTTAGATGATTACTTACCACAGTTTCAGTCTCAGTTTTCATAATAAAACTCAGTGTAGTTCTATAGAATTAGGACTGTCAGATACAGTCAACCAGTATTAGTAAATCAATTATCAGTAACTTCAGATATCAGTTACTCCGTATCAGAATTCAGGACTTATCTTCAGACAAGCTTAGTCACAGTATTTATTTATATGCACATTAGTGCATACTCAGTATTTATAGCAGTATCAGTTATCCATGTACTCTCATGTTCAGTTACTCTATATCATCCAGTCAGCTATTGTTCATACATATGAACCCTTGCATTTAGCCTTACCCCATCTAGCATACAGTATATTCCACGTACTGACACATACTTTTTTTTGCGCTATGATATTTCATATCATAGGTTTAGACGCTCAGGTTCCTGAACGCACAAAGACAGATCCAGATTCAGCCAGCAGTAGATTTAGCAGTGAGTCCTCATCATTCGAAGATATTATTTTATTTCATATTTTCAATAGTTTTAGTATTCCAGTAATTAGGGTTATTTAGGGGTTTGTCCCATCAACTCCATATTCAGACAGTTTTAGTTCGAGACTTTTCAGACAAGTTTTCAGACAGTGCTCAATTTATAAATTGTTATTTCAGTTGATACACTTTATCAGTATTTATAAATTTTGAGCCTTGTGGTATATCAAGTTATTATTCCTCATTTATTTTAGTATATTATTCAGTACTCACAGCAGATATCAGTCATGGGTTAGCTTGTGGTCCTTTGGGGTCGTAAGTACCGTGTTGCATTCGGGGTACGGAGTCGAGGCTTTACAAAATTGCTATCAGAGCCTAAGGTTTAATAGTGTACTAGAAAGTTTGAAAGCCATATAACATAGAGTCTTATGCATGGGTGCATAGCACGCCATACTTATGGACATGAGGCTATGAGATGTTTTAGGAATAGTTTTCCTTCTTTCAGTATTCATGTCGTATGAGTGAGCGTGAGCTCAAGTTAAACTCTCAGTCTATTTTATTTCTTCCTTTCGTTTATAGAACATGCCTCCCAAAAGGACTAATGAAAGAAGAATAAGAAATCAGTCAGCACCCTAGCCCATTCAGGTAGATCCCCTGGACAAACATATTTCCCATGCAGAATTTAGAGTCGCATTTACTACTCTAGCCAATTCTGTCATAACTCAGAATGAATGGCCAACTGTTATTCTTGCTAACCCAGTGGCCAATGATATTATATCCAAGATTTAAGACTTTTGCCGAATGAATCCTCCCCTATTCTCAGGATCTAAGTCTGAAGAGGATCCACAGAAGTTCCTCGATCAGGTTCAGAAAGTCACAGATATCATAGGAGTGACTTCCAGTGAGAGTGCTAAGTTAGCTTCCTATTATCTACAAGATGTAGCTCATACGTAGTTTAAGAAGTAAAAGGTAGACAGGGGCACAGATGCAGAGCCCATTGAGTAGGAAGAGTTTGCTACTGCTTTCTTAGATAGATATTTTCTCTTAGAGCTGAAAGAGGCCAAAGTGCTAGATTTCATCAACCTCAGACAAGGTAGTATAAGTGTGATGGAGTATTCCCTCAAGTTTACTCAGTTATCCAGGTATACTCCCCATGTAGTAGCAGATAGCAGGTCTAGAATGAGCAAGTTTGTATCTGGGGTATTAGATAGTATGGTTAAGGAGTGCAGAATAAGGATGTTGATTAAGGAGATGAACATATCCAAACTCATGGTCCATTCTTAATAGATAGAAGAGGCTAAGATAAAGAAGAGAGTGAGGTAGAATCAGAGAGCTAGAACAGGTAGCTTCAATTTCAATCAGCCTAAGTCAGAGAGTGGTAACCATTCCTAATTTTGTCCAAAGTTTTTAGTTCCAGCTCTGTCCTCAGCCAGTGCTCCAGCCCCTATGTTCATAAATGGTAGCAACGATAGGGTGCCAGGATCTAAGTCTCAGGGTAGTATCAGTAGTGCTCGAACAAATCCTCTTTGTCAGACTTATGGAAAGAACCACCAGGGTGTCTGCAGAGCTGGCTGTGATGTTTATTTCAGATTTGGTAAGCCAGGCCACAAAGTCAGAGATTATCCTCAGTCAGGTACTCAGGGTCAGTATAATCGTCCTTCAGCTCAGTCAAGTCGCCAAATCAACAGAGTGCCGCTTCCAGTACCACCAGTGGGCAACACCCAAATAGGATTTATGCACTTCAGTCCAGATAAGATCAGGAAAATTCTTCTAAGATAGTCACTGGTATGTTACAGATCGTCAATTTACATGTTTATGCCTTGTGAGATCCAGGAGCTTCTTTGTCTTTTGTAACTCCCTGCATAGCATTCGACTTCAAAGTTAAACTAGAAGTCTTAATATAACGATTATCAATTTCTACCCTTAGTAGGTCAGTCTATCATAGCTCAATGGGTATACAGGAATTGTCCGGTTATGATATCTCACAAAGTCACTTCAACAGACTTAATAGAATCAGAGATGGTAGATTTTGATGTTATTCTCAGCATGGATTGGCTCCATTCATTCTATGCCTTAGTTGACTATAGAAACAGAATCATTCATTTTTAGTTTCCAAATAAACCAGTCCTTGAATGGAGGGGTGGTACTACAATGCTTAAGGGTTAGTTGATTTCATACCTTAGAGCGAGAAAAAGTATATCCAAGAGATGTATCTATCATCTTGTGCGAGTCAAAGACTCTAATTCAGGAACTCCTAGTCTTGATTCAGTTCCAGTAGTAAATGAATTCTCAGATGTGTTTCCCAAAGATCTTCCTGGATTTCCTCCTGTTAGGGAAATAGACTTCGGAATAGACCTTCTTCAAGATACTCATCCCATATCTATTTTGCCATACAAAATGGCTTCAGCAGAACTAAAAGAGTTAAAAGAACAGTTAAAGGACCTTTTAGACAAAGGATTCATCAGACCCAACATTTTCCCATAGAGCGTACCAGTCTTATTCGTATGTAAGAAAGATGATTCTCTCAGAAAGTGTATAGACTAACATCAGTTGAACAAAGTTAAAGTCAAGAACAAGTACCTACATCCTAAAATCGATAAATTATTTGAATAACTTCAGGGTGCTAGCTACTTTCCTAAGATATACCTTAGATCAGGCTATCATCAACTCAGAACCAGAGAATGTGACATTCGAAAAATAACTTTCTGAACCTGGTATGATCACTTTGAATTTCTAGTCATGTCTTTTGGTCTTACTAGTGCCCAACAACCTTTATAGACTTGATGAACCGAGTGTTCAAGTAGTACATAGACATGTTCATTATAATCTTTATCGATGACATTCTTGTCTATTCCCGTAGTGATAATGATCATGCAGACCACCTCATAATCATACTTCAAACTCTTAGAACTCATCAATTATTTGCCAAATTCAGTAAAGGTAAATTTTAGCTAAGTTCAGTAATGTTCCTTGGTCATATTGATTCCGGTGATGGCATTAGAGTTGATCCTCAAAAGACCAAAGCAGTGAGAAACTGGCCTAGACCTATTTCTCTATCAGATATCAAGAGTTTCTTTAGTTTAGTTTCCTATTACTATCGGTTTCTTGAAGGGTTTTTATCTATTTTATCCCTCATGTCCAGATTAACTCAGAAGAAAGTCAAGTTTCAGTGGTCAGATTCCAACAAGAAGAATTTTTAGGAGTTGAAGACTCGAATTTCCTTAGCCCCAATTGTGACTCTATTTGATGGTCAGATGGGTTTGTTGTGTACTGTGATACATCCAGAGTAGGTTTATGCTGTGTCCTTATGTAGAGAGGTAAGTTCATAGCCTATGCCTCTAGACAACTTAAACCTCATGAGAAAAATTATTCTACCCATGATCTAGAGTTAGCAGCAGTAGTGTTTGCCTTAAAGATTTGGAGGCAAATTTGTATGGTGTACATGTTGATGTGTTCACAGAACATAGGATCCTACAGTATGTCTTTTCTCAGAAAGATTTAAATTTACATCAGAGAAAGTGGTTAGAGTTATTAAAGGATCATGATATGAGTATTCTATATCATCCAAGAAAAAACAATATAGTGGATAATGCTCTCAGTATACTGTTTATAGGTAGTGTTGCTCATGTTAAGGATGGTAAGAAAAATTTAGCTCAGGAAGTTCATCAGCTTGCCCGACTAGGTGTTCGCTTAGTCAATTCTACAGAAGGTAGTGTGTGGGTTCAGAGTAGTTTTGAATCCTCTTTAGTTTCTAAGGTGAAGGAAAATAGGATAGAAATCCCAGTCTAGTGAAGTTGAAAGAGTCAGCCAGTGATCAGAAAGTATAGGTTTTCTCCCAAGGGGGAGATGGTGTGTTTCATTGCCAGGGTCATTTATGTATGCCAGGTGTAGATGACTTAAGGCAACGAATTCTTTTAGAAGCGCATGGTATGCGTTACTCGATTCATCCAGGGGCCACTAAGATGTATCGTGATTTGTGGGAGATATATTGGTGGAGTGAGATAAAGAGGGATATTGTAGAGTTTATAGCTAAGTGGTCTACATGTTAATGAGTTAAGATTGAGCACCAAAAGCCTAGTGGGTCCATTCAGGAGTTTAGCTCATTCTCATCATCAGCATGATTCCATATGGGTTATCGTAGATAGGATGACCAAATCAGCTCATTTCTTGCCTGTTTGAAGCCCTCTATGGTAGAAGATGTAGATCTCCAATCGGTTGGTTCGAGGTAGGTGAGGTCATAGTTTTAGGGCCTAACTTAGTATTAGATGCCTTAGAGAAGGTTCAGTTAATCATAGAAAGACTTAGTGCTGCCCTAAGTCGACAGAAATCCTATTCTGAAGTGAGGAGAAAGGATCTCGAGTTTGAGATTGGTGATTTTATGTTCCTGAAAATCTCTCCCATGAAAGGAGTAAAGAGGTTCGGCAAGAAGGAAAATCTCAGTCCCCGATATGTCGGTCCTTACAAAGTTCTCAGTTATTTTAGAAAGTTATCTTATGAGCTCGAGTTGCCTTCAGATCTAGCTTCGGTACATCCAGTATTTTATGTCTCCTTGCTAAAGAAATGCATTGGTGATGCAGTAGTTATAGTTCCTTTAGAGGAAGTAAATATTCAGAATAATCTTTCTTTCGAAGAGTTTCCAGTCCAGATCCTCGATCATCAGATTCGCAGACTGAGGAACAAATATGTTCCCTTAGTCAAAGTTTTTTGGCAGAATCAGTCTGTTGAGAGAGCTACTTGGGAAGTAGAAGAAGATATGTGAACCAAGTATCCTCACCTCTTCTTCTCAAACTCAGATTCAACTTAAGGTAATATTTTTCCTTGGCTTTACTTAGTTCTATATTCAGTTATAATTAGAAACTTGGTTTCGTACCATTTCATATTTAGTCATGCATTCATGAATTAGTTCAAACATGTACTCATGCATCAGATATGCATGTTCAAAGTAAAAAATTCCACTTACCAGTAGCTTCAGCCATATATTCCATGCATCAGATATGCATGTTCAGTATAAGTTTGTCAGTAGTCTAGTCATGTAGTCATGTCTCAATTATGCATGTTCAGTTTATCAGCTCAGTATATCAGTGTTTCTTAGCTTAATCAGTCTCATTCAAGGATGACTGTTCCCAAGGGGGAGATGTTGTAATACCCCAAATTCCTATAGCTTATGTTATCTCACAGTAAGTGAGTTATCTTATATAAAATTTATGAAATACTCAGTATTTTTTAGTTTAGCTCCTGCTAATGCGTAGAAAATTTAGTCAGCTTTTCAAAGATATAAAATTCACCCCAGTTCGATACCCGGGTGAGGAGTTAGGGAAGTTTATGTAAAAATAGTGGCTCACCGCAATTAGATCGCATCGCGGTGAGTATTGTGATGAGCAATCCATCGTGTCACGCTGAAGGCTATTTTGGCATTTGTCAATTTCCATAGGGTCACCTCAATTGCACCACATTATCGTGAACCCAAAATAGCAATTGTCACAATCTAAAGAGTCACCACGATTCCATCGCGTCGGGGTAGATATAGCGATGACCCGTTAACCGCATCTTGGTGAGGACTTAATCGGCATTCCAATTGCGGGATTTTAAATCCCAAGGGAAACTTAGACTTTTCCCATGACCCAGATCAGCCTTAACTACAAAATTAATCCCTAAGTGACAAAAATATATCATTATTCACTCAATTTTCCCCAAAGTATATCATTCTCTCTCAAAAGCAAAAAACCCTAGTTTCAAAATTTAAGAACAAAGCTCAAGAATTTCTCCAATAACCTTCAATAATGAATATTCCAAGGTAAGTTAGGTGTTCATCTATGGGTCCCTTCCACCCATAGAGTCCACGAATCCATTTTCAAACTACAAGATTGTTGAGTTATGAACTTCTATGCTTGAATTGAATTGAATTCATGTTCATGTTATTGTTGGGTTTTTTTCCATAATTAAATTACAAGCTTTAATGAAATTAATCCTTATATGTGTTGAATTACATGATCCTCTTGATCAAACCCTTCAAGTTACAAGTTGATTAATGTAGCTATGATAACTATGTGTGTTGATTGTTGTATAACCTAAGCATGTTCCCTATGTGTTTGATAAAATACCTATGTGAATGAATTATTGCCATTATAACCTGATAGCATGTGTTCCTCCTTCATGAATAATTAGATGCCTTACAAGTGTTTGATAAAAAGTCTCTATGGATGAATTATGAACAAATGAACAATGGCATGTTATTCAAGATTATCCTATGCTTTACTTTTCATGCTATCAGGTCCTGGGGGTATTTAATACCCGATAATTTTGCTGTGTATCTAAAGCCAGTGTCAATTACAGAACCTCAGTCATGTCATGACCAGTAGTACTCTCAGTCAGTTACAGAACTCAGTCAGTTTATCAAACTCAGGAAAAACTCAGTAAGTTCAATATCAGTTCAGTCTAGTTCAATATACTTAGTTCAATGTCTTTTAGTTGGGAGTAGGATTCAGCACTGAGTGAACCCAAGGATGGGGGCTCACCTGCCAGTAGAGGGTGCGATCTCTAGAAGTAATCCTTGTGTTCTATAACTACGTAGCCAGCGTAGGTTGAGACATCAAACCTGCCAGTTGAGGGTTGATGAGGTTTTTTAACTTGCCAGTTGAGGGTTCCACTATTCTCATTAGAGTACCTTCCAGATGAGGGTAACTCTCAACTTGTCCTTACCTATGATACTTTACTGATACCCTTCCAATTCGGGTTACAGATTGGACCCCAACTCAGTTATCTTATCTTATTTGGTGTATGTTGGTTAGATGATTACCTGCTACTTTTTCAGTCTTAGTCTTCATAATAGAACTCAGTTCAGTTCTACAGAATTAGGACTATCAGATACAGTCAACCAGTGTCAGTAAATCAGTTATCAGTAACTTCAGATATCAGTTACTTCGTATCAGAATTTAGGACTTAGCTTAAGACTAGCTTAGTTACAGTATTTATTTATATGCACATTAGTGCACACTCAGTATTTATAGTAGTATCAGTTATTTATATACTCTCGTGTTCAGTTACTCTATATCATACAGTCAGTTATTATTCATGCATATGAACCCTTGCATTCAACCTTACCCCATCTAGCATACTAGTACATTCTATGTACTGATACATATTTTTTCTTGTGCTATGATGTTTCATATAGGTTCAGACGTTCAGGTTCCTGATCGCGTATAGACAGATTTAGATTCAGCCAGCAGTAGATTTAGTAGTGAGACCTCATCATTCAAGAATATTATTTTATTTCAGATTTTCAGTAGTTTCAGTATTTTAGTATTTGGGATTAGTTGGGGGCTTACCCCATCAACTCTATATTCAGACAGTTTTAGTCAGAGGCATTTCAGACTTTCTTTCAGACAGTGTTCAGTTTTACAAATTGTTATTTCAGTTGGTACACTTTATCAATATTCACATATTTTGAACCTTATAGTATTTTAGCCTATTATTTCGTATTTATTTTAGTATATTATTCAGTGCTCATAACAAAATATCATTCATGGGTTAGCTTGTGGTCCTTCGGGGTCGTAAGCACAGTGTAGCGTCTGGGGTATAGACTCGGGTTGTTACAGTGAGGGGCCCCCGGCTACATCTACTTTAGCCTCGGCTTCTACTTCTAATATGTATGGGGCATCTACTATGCCCAATCACCCCTCTGCAAATGGTATTATTGGGGTACTATGATAGTTTTTATAAAGGTTGGTAGATTGGAAGGATGAGTTCCCACTTAATGATACCAAGACCAACTTGTTGCATTGGTATTCATAGATTCGGCCTTGGGTCCAGATAGCTCTACAGAGTGTTAAGACTCAAATTTGGGCAAATATAAGAGCCAAGACATTGGAGTTTCCTAGGGAGTTGCATGCCCAAATTGTTTTCTTTAAGAATTGGGTTAGTGCAAGGTTTAATGATGTATAGGATCCAGATCTATCTAGTATTCAGGAGAAGATGGCCATATTGTGAGCTAAGGTGCACTCTATTGTTGGGATCCTGGTTGTGGTCATTCACCCGGTTATCCACTTATTTACAAACTTTTTTCTCTATATTTACCTATGTAGTTTGACTTGATTGCTGAGGAGGATCCTATCACTACCCAAACCAGGGTATGGCGGTGACGAGAATCTCAAGTCCCACATGGATCGGAGACCACCCCCAATACCTAATCAAGTGAACACAGCATCCCCAATGTCTACTGAATTGTAAACGTATAACAAGATATGACAAGGTAAGATTAAAGAATAAAAGATAAGTCTATGACCAATAACCAGTAACCGATTAACATCACCTAAGTTCATAGTAATCAAACAAATCCTTCTAGCACATGACCCAAAAACTAGTCTTGGTCGGGATATGGCACCGAGTTGGACAATGATAATAAAATTGATAATGTTAATGATAATGAAAACTCTCAATTCTAATCTATGATAAGAACTGATTAAATGTCTATGTCTTCCGAAGAATGAAAGTTCACCACTTTGCCAAAGCAAGCCAATGAACCAAGATGATCCACCTAACTCTACGTAGAAAAAGTAGAAGTATCTCTGGTTCCTATAGCGCATAAGGGTACAATATTCAGAGATGGTTAGAAGGGTGAACACTAGCAGGTAACTCAGAGATAGGGACAACATAATGTAGTAATCAATAGTTTAAACCATTAAGATCTAATGCACATAATAAAATACATTTACATATATATATATATATATATATATATCACATGACGAGATAGGAAATAAGGCTTAACATGCACTTTAAAACTTTAGCCTGGATTTCATAGCTCTAGCGTTATAATATAAGAAAGCACCCACGGGATATATAGGCCTAGCTCTCCCCCAAGTGGTAGGGCCCCAGTACATGTGGCCGCATGAACCAGAGAGTATACATATGCACTATAGGGGACTTGAAGCTCCCGACATATCAAGGGGACATAAGAACCAAATATATAATATAATCTGAGGACTAGACCCCCCCGATCATGTGATAATAATAATAGGGACTCAAACCACTCGGTCATATAGACCCTCACATCGGCAACTATAGTTTCCAGTGTTGGTCTCTCAGGACCTCCACTTTCACGACTTTACTACACAACCCCAATTAAACCCAATTAAAATAAGTATCACACATTCCCATTCATTGAGCCACATTACACATTAAGGCATATATTATCGGTATCGTCATACCAACTACACTTGTAAGGTAACATCAACATGCCATACCGATTACCATTACTTGGGGGAATTTATAATCCCTTTTGGTTCAATTATTCCTTAACTTGAGAAATTACACAGCCCCATAATGTTCAAATCAAAATCATTATGCTTCATTGACTCTTTACATTATGTAATAGTTAAAGACTAGTTTAGTAGGCATATTTTTCACATTCAAATCCAATTCCACAATAGGGGGTTAAGATCAGGTCATAACCACATCAAAAGTCACAACTTTGGGGAAATCACAATCCCTTAATTTATTCACAATCCCCATGCATCAATTTGACTTTAAAACTACCATTAAAATATAAAACTTTCAGGGAAAAACATGAAACATCACCTAAAAATAGTTATTAAAAACCCTCAACCTATATTCTCAAAAACAATATCAATACTGTATTGAACAATACTTATAACAAATTATAAATTAGGGTAGAGTAATATGCCTAAACTACCATGTTTCATGAAAAAAATTTAACCTTTGAGCCCTTAGATGACCTACTTCTTAGAAACCATAAGTATTGTTGCTTGAGAGATTTGAGAGAGATTTTAAAGTATTTGAGTATGTTATGAATGAGAAATAACCTCTCTTACGTGCCTTATAAAAGTGGAGTTTTAACTGGGTAAAGAGTGGATTTTCAAAAGTTTCTTCAATTAAAACTAAAATTTAGTCGCCAGTGACTACAGGTCATTATATGACTCGTAGGGACTCATTATGAGTCATTACCATGAGTCATAGAAAAGACCGTCTCTAGGGAACTCACAATTTGTTAACACTATGACTCAACTAATATGAATCGTAATGGGACCTTATGACTTGTACGGTCCATTAGTAGTCAACAAAAAATCCATTTTGGGTAAACCCTGGGCATCCTACTATTTGTAAGCAAAACTCAAAGTAGAACTTTGTCATACACTTACTGATTTGGCTATGATTGGGTCCTTAAGACCCGTCAAGACTCTCTTCAACTCGTAGGGGATGTCATAGTCAGGACAGTGAGGATAACTTTTATGAAATTTTCTAGAACCAAAAACCCGAGGTGTTACAGATTTGATTTTGGTGGTTGGGACCAAAATGGGTAGAGATGTAGAGCTGCAAGAACAAACTAAACTATATGACAATATCCTGAAAAGGTTCGCCTATAATTCAATGGTGTCCTGAATAGTTGATGAGTTGAGACGTCATGAGATACCAAAGGGTGCGTCCTCTAATAGTACACCACCACCACCACCTCTACCAATTGAGATACCTCCTATGTTCACACCACCCCTACCCTCAAAAGAAGTGAGCCTAAGTTGGATTTCTAGAGCATCCCTAGAGCATCCTATGAATTTCCTCATTTCCTTGCTTTATATTGCGGTTACATACTGGGGATAATATGTAGTATTTTAGTTGGGGGTAGGGGTGTATCAAAATCGAGGTTTTTTCTTGACATATTTCTTCTTCCATCGACTACGCTATCATAGTAGAATTGACATATTTAGGTAGTTTCATGTTTATGTCTTACATGTTTTATATTTTATTTGTGTTTAACTAAGAGAAAAATAAGTGGCCTAAGGGCTGTTGATATATTTTGATATTGTGTTTAAATGTTTGATAAAAAAGGAAACCCCTAAAAAAAGTTTGCTTTGAATTCTGTGATATATTTATCTTTGTAACCATTATGAGTCTTTTTATGGCATTAAAATTAGGACATTATAATCATATCTTTCCATTTGCATGAACTGAATAGGTAGTAATTGGTAGCATGACCCTGTACTCTCTGTGTGTGAGTTTGCTTACCTAGTTCTCTTTGTGCATTTAAACAATAACTTGCCCAGTTAGTCTTCTCTATGTTGTAGGATAGTTGGTTAGGAAATTATCACATGCCATTCTTGGTTTAGTCCACTCATAGCCCAAATGACGGTCTAAATGAAATTAAATATCCCTTGATCCCAATTTTGAGCCTAATAGACTTTTTACTTGTTTTCAAATTTCACCTTCCCATTTTAGTTACAATGAACCAGCTTTGGCCCTAGTCCCTCCTTAGACATTGTTCTACTTAACTCAGGTGAATTTCTTAAGTTGAGGGTGGCTATAATGGAGGTGCGTAATTAGAATTGCGTGTGAAAAAGGGTTTGAATAAGAGAAAAGGATTGGGTGTGGTAAGAAGGAAAAAAATAAAAAACAAAAATAAGGGAAAAGCGAAAAGGAAAAAGAAAAAAAAGAATTAAAGAAACTGCACCCGACTGAAATAAGAAATAAAAAAGAAATATGTAGAAATAAGGGAGGGATAAAGGAAAAGTTAGTTATGAACTGGGCCCAAAATGTAATTATAGTGTCAAGGAGGGTTAGTCACTAAAGTCCTAAATATATCATACCTGCCCTCAAGCCTAAGTTACAAGTTGAACAAAGTCCTATATTGATCCTAGTCCAATTGTCTGAAAAACTAAGGTAAAGAAAATACAGGCAAGTGTATGGCATTCTATGCACATTGATTAGAAATTTTTTTGTGGGTGTAAGTGTCTCATGATCGTCGCCGCTTTGAAAAGAATAACCATATTATGAGAGTTCTAAATTGTAATTCTGATGGCATATGTGTTGTATTGCTAACTGCTTATCTATTCGGGTTGTGTAATTTGTACTTACACTTGATTATTTGTTTCTAGTGTAATTCCATAGCTTAATTCTATTTATTGAACTTTTAGACTACTTAGATCCACACAGTTGGTTTTTGAAAAGTTAAAAATAATAGAGGGTGAAATTTGTTTTAGCTAAAATTGAGTTTACAGTGATAGTTACCTTAAGTTTCTCTTGGTTAAGAATTTTAGTATTATTTTTGTTATGCTTTGCTGCCTGAGGACATGAAAATGTTCTAAGTTGAGAGTTTTGATGTACCATGGTTTCATGGCACTTCTGATGCTTAAAATAGGAAAATATTCAAGTACTTAGGTATGTTTTGGTAGATATGATATGTTTTTATGTTTATGTTATAGGAAACTATGGTGCTTAAAATATGAAAAAGAGTTGAAGGTTGTAGGAAACCCCATCTATAAGACTACCTACGTAGCATGAGTACTAACAACAACCATCGTGGGTGGCCTTGTGGTCCTCAAAAATGGCAAGCTTGAAGAAACTACAAATTAAAGTTTGGTCTAACATTGATGAGCATCTAGATACACCATGTAAGTGCCACTTACAAACATCATAAGTGTCTATGCAAGTATCAGAAGATAAATATCTGAGAACCTGAAATATGAAGCTTGTGTCTGGTAGTTACGATGAGGCTACCTATGAGACATAAGTACAACTTACACCCTATAGGTGCTTTCGTAGGTGGATACTTTTCATCATTATAGAGATTAAAGAGTTTAGATAACTTATTACACCCACCTATGGGGCGTAAGTATCACTTATGGCACATAAGTGGTCCCTTAGATTAAAATCGGACTAGTTTTACCTATATGTTTTGTTTAGGATTCTTAGGGTTTTGATGTAAACTATAAATACTCTTTTCATATTTTGTATTAGTTTACACACTATTTATATTCACAAATATATTTTGATTTCAAGATTCGACTGTTGAACTTGGGATCCTTTGTTCTTGATTATTTGATTGAGTATTAATTTGAGAATTTGGTTCTTGTTTTTCAATTATTGTGATATTGTTTATATGCTTTCATTATTGAATTCCATTGATCTTTTTACAACTATGTGTGGCTAAACCACCTATCCTACATTATGGGAACCATAGATAAATAACGAAGTAGAGAAAGCGTGAGGTCTTTCTAAATCATAATGTTGGTGCATGTATTGTGATCTTATTTGGTTTGTATGCTTTCTTAACTACTGCAGAAGTTAAGAACTTTCCTGTATAAGAAATCATCTTCACAAGCAAGGTCGAGATTAGGAAAAGAAGGTTATGATTGTAATTCAAGGCTACCAACCCTCATCTAATCAACTTGACACCCAAAAGAAGTTACTTGAACTGTGATCAAAGACAGGGAATGGTAAAGTGACACTCAGAGACTCATAAGGTGAAGAGCGAAATTTACCAAGGCGTTCACAAGATAGTTGTTGATACCTATCTTGTTAGATTCAATATGCATTCCATCGAGTTAGTTGGATTAAGCATGATAAATCTACGAAGTTAGGAAGTCAGGGAGAATGTAGTCCTAGTATTGTTCTCAGATTGATTTCAACTAAAGCAATAAAGACTTGTTGCTACTTTAGTTATTTCACCGCAAAACCCCCTATTTACTTTTCCTACATTTTTTCTAGCTACTTCAATAGATTCGTGAGAAATATTCGACCTATTCCCTATGAGACGCTCCCCAACCTTTTTTGGGGTACTATATTTGACTTCGACCGCATTATACTTCATGGAGGTATAGTTTTGGTTGACATCACTCCCTCATAAAAATAATACTCCTAATAATATTACAAAGGAATATCACATAATCAAGACATGTCCAATATTTACTTTAACCTCTTTATGGTACTAGATTCACTTTACGTTCATTGGACATGTATGTCACGGCACATGGTACACAATTTTGTAAATTACAGAGCAAAGAGTCTAAGACAAACCTTATTTATCTCGATTTTTGA